>NW_026888329.1:0-95961 GCF_032173495.1 Musca vetustissima
CTACAACTTCGAGGTAGTGAATGACTTTCATACCGCCGAATCGCCATAAACAGAACTAATAACATCAGCTTTGAAAACCCGAAAATTAAACCTTGGGGACTACGTTAAAAGTAAAGTCGACTTAAGACCTCAAATATGGAATTCTTGGCGCTAACTAGAACTTATGCAAAATTTTATAATTAGGATATTTAAGCGTCTTTTGACTTGTATTTATTTTCCCTATTAATGCTTTAATAAGGAAAAGCATAGCTCATCAAAACATTAATATCCAATCCTAAATATATATATATATATATATATACATATATCTATATATATATCTATATATAAAAGAGCTTAGTGTTAAGTGAGTGAGTGACTGACTGACAGATCATCGCCCAGACGAAACGGCTGAAGCTAGAAGCTTGAAATTTTGTGTGTGGGTTGTTGTTGGTGTGTAGGCGTGAGATAAGGCTGGGTTTTTGGAAATTCGAACTATAAGGGTACGAAAAGTACTAAAATGTACCAAATATGGAACCCTTTGTATTAGGCGAACGGGAAGAGCTAGAATTCTGAAATTTGGAATGTGGGTCACTGATGGAAAGTTAGAAACATGTACAAAAGGGTTTTTGGAAATTCGACCTATAAGTGTACTAAAAGTACTAAATTTAGTTCTAATTGTATATATATTTAAAATATATAGCTAAAATGTTGAAATTTTATATGGAATAGAGGTTGGGAAGTGGTGTTCATGTATGGAAATGGTTTAAGATTTTCGTACTTATGTTTTTTAAAAAGTACTAAATGGTACTAAATTTGGTACTATATGCATTTAGTTGAGTGTATATATATGGAATCCTGAAAATATCAATTAGGACTACTATTGGAGTACACGAATGAGGTAGCTTTAAAAAATTGTACTTATGTGTACGAAAAGTACCAAATGGTACTAAATTTGACTGTTGGAGTGTAGGATTGAGGTGTTTAAGAAATGGGTAATTATTGGTACAAAAAGTACTAAATGGTACTAAATTTAGTACTATTTGCATTTTGCTTGAACGAAAAGATGTGAAAACATGAAATTTGGAATTAATATTTATGTTAATGATTGAGCTATACCGAGAGACATATTTGGAAATTCGTATTTATGTGTACGAAAAGTACTAAACGGTACTAGATTTGGTACAATTTGGATTTGGGTGAACGGGGAGAGCTGGAAACCTTAAATTTGAAACAATGGTTGCTGTTAAAATATATAATTGAGATATGGAAGCATAGTACTTATGTGTACTTAATGGTACTATATTTGGTACAACTTGATTATTTATGAACGGATAGAGCTGGACTCCAGAATTTTGGTATTAAAGTTACTGTTGGAGTGTAGGATTGAGGTAGTTAAGGAAAGTACTTATCTATATATATAAATGAGCTTAGTGTTAAGTGATTGAGTGAGTGAGTGACTGACAGATCATCGCCCAGACGAAACGGCTAAAGCTAGAAGCTTGAAATTTTGAGTGTGGGTTGGTGCTGGTGTGTAGGCGTGATATAAGGCTGGGTTTTTGGAAATTCGAACTAGAAGGGTACGAAAAGTACTAAAATGTACCAAATATGGTACCCTTTGTATTAGGCGAACGGGAAGAGCTAGAATTCTGAAATTTTGAATGTGGGTCACTGATGTAAAGTTAGGAAGATGTACAAAAAAGTTTTTGGAAATTCCTACTAGAATGGTACGAAAAGTACTAAAATGTACTAAATGTGATACCATTTGTATTTGGCGGTAGAGCTAGAACTCTGAAATTTGGATTGGTGGTCGCTGAGTGTAGGATAGATGTACGGGTTTTTGGAAAATCGAACTATAAATATCCGAAAAGTACTAAAATGTACTTAATTTTGTACAATTTCGTAGCATGTGAATTGATGGAGCTAAAAACTTGAAATTTGGAATGCGAATTAGGGATGAGATGTAGAGTCCATTTAAGCAGATGGTTTTAAAAGCGTATACTCATGTGTACGAAAAGTACTATATGATACTATATTTGGTACAAATTTAATTTGGAGATACAAGCTGGAATCCTGAAATTTGAAATTAACATTACCGTCGGAGTATAGGATTGGGAATGTACGTAGTTTTGGCATTTTTTTACCCAGTTTCAGTAATTTATATTCATGGGTACTAAATGGTACTAAATTTGAATTTTATGCGAACCAATAGAGCTAGAATCATGAAATTTGGAGTCAGGATCACTGTTGGGGTGTAAGATCGAGATATGTAGGAAGTTTTAAAATTTTTTACTAATGTGTACTAAATTTGGTACAATTTGAATTGTGGGTGAACCGATAGAGTTGGAATCTTAAATCATGGATTAAGGATCACTCTGGGGGTGAAATTTTGGGTTAAGTGGGACGTTTTGGAAATTCGTACTACTGTGTACTAAATTTGGTACAATTTGAATTGTGAGTGAACCGAAAGAGTTGTAATCCTGAAAGTTGTATTTAGCATCTCTGTTTGGGGTCGTACTACTGTGTACTTAATATCGTACAATTTGAACTGTAGTTGAACCGATAGAGTTGGAATCCTGAAACTTGGTTTTAGGATAACTGTGGGGGTGTGGGATTAGTAAGAAGTATTGGAAATTCGTACTATCATTATGGGGGTGTAGGATCGGGGTATGCCGGAAGTTTTGTTGGAAGTAGAAGGATACGAAAAGTACTAAAATATACCAAATATTGTACCCTTTTTATTAGCGAACGGAAAGAGCTAAAATTCTGAAATTTGGAATATTGGTCACTGATGGAAAGTTAGAAAGATGTGCAAAAGGGTTTTTGGAAATTCGACATATAAGTGTACTAAAGGTACTAAACTTTACTGAATTTAGTTCCTATTGTATATATATTGAACATATATAGCTGAAATCATGACATTTTAAATGGAATACATGTTGGGAAGTGGTGTTGATGTACGGAAATGGTTTAAGACATTCGTACTTATGTGTATAAAAAGTGTAAAATGGTACTAAATTCCGTACTATTTACCTTCAGTTGAGTGTGTAGAGATGGAATCTTGATAATCGGAATTAGCTTTAAAAAATCGTACTTATTTGTATGAAAAGTACTTAATTGGTACTAAATTTGGTGGAAGTTGGATTTAGGTGAACAGATAGAGCTGAAGTCTTCAAATTGGGAATTAAAATGACTGTTGGAGTGTAGGACTGAGGTAGATTATGAAATTCGTACTTTTTGGTACGAAAGGTATATATGGTACTAAATTTAGTACAATTTGGATGTTGATTGAAAGGATAGAACTGAAAACCTGAAATTTGGAATTAAGATTTCTGTTGTAGATTGAGCTATAGAGACATCTTTGGAAACTCGTATTTATGTGTACGAAAAGTACTAAACGGCACTAGATGGATTTGGGTGAACGGAGAGAGCTGGAAACCAATAATTTGGACTAATGGTTGATGTTTGAATATAGAATTGAGATATGGAAGCATGTCACCTACCTACTACTAAATAGTACTATATTTGGTACAACTTGATTACGTGTGAACGGATAGTGCTGGACTCCCGAATTTTTTAATTAAAATTACTGTTGGAGTGTAGGATTGACATAGTTTAGGAAATGGTTAATTATAGAAACAAAAAGCACTAAATTGTACCGAAAAGCTTACAAATGTGTGAACGGATAGGGCTGTATTCTGACATTTTGAATTAATATTACAGTTTGAGTGCAGAATTGAGATATGTCGGTAATTTTTTAAAATTCGTCATTATGTGTACTAAATGGTAAAAAAAAATTGTACAAGTTTGATTCGAGTTAACGGATAGAGATAGTAAACGTAAATTTGGAATTAAAATTACAAGATTAAGGAAGTATTGGAATTTCGTACTTATGGATACGAGAAGACCTAATTGGTACTAAATATGGTACAATTCTTTTTGTGTGAGCGGGAATCCTAATATTTGGACTTAAAAAAAGGTTGGAGTGTAGGATGAGGTACAGGAGGTAGTTTTAAAAATACGTAATTA
The DNA here is from genome assembly GCF_032173495.1 of Musca vetustissima. Classification (NCBI taxonomy): domain Eukaryota; kingdom Metazoa; phylum Arthropoda; class Insecta; order Diptera; family Muscidae; genus Musca; species Musca vetustissima. The sequence continues at coordinate 4,009 of NW_026888329.1, forward strand.
TCTGTACTAAATGGTGCTAAGTTTAGTACAATTTAGATTTGAGTGAAAGGATAGAGATGGATGGATTTGAAAATAAAATTACTCTTATAGCAAAGGATTGAGACAGTGTTGGAAATTCGAACGAAAAGTACTAAATATGGTACAATTTGGATCTATGTGAAGAGATAGTGCTGTTATCCTGAAATTAATGAATTAAATTACTGTTTCAGTGGGAAATTGAGGCTGTTTTAGAAACTCATACTTACGTCTACGAAAAACAATAAATGGTACAATTTGGATGTTGGTGAACGAATAGAGATGGAATCTTTAAATGTGGACCTAAGGTTGTTATTGGAGTGCATGACTGAGGTATTTTTGGCAATTTGTACTTTGGGTACGACAACCAAAAAATTTGGTACAATTTGGACTTTGGTGAACGGGTAGAACTCGAATCCTGAATGTTGCAACTTAGGTTACTCTGGGAGTGTAGGAAAAGTACAGAATGGTACCAAATATGGTACAGTTTAGTGAACAGATAGAGCTGAAATTCTTAAATTTGGACTTACGATTGAAAGCAGGTTTGTAATATTGAGATTGGTTTGGTTATGGGTACGAAAAGTGCGGAATGGTTTCACTCAGAGCTGAAATGCTTAAATTTGGACTATCTGAAAGAAGAATTGAGGTACATTTGGAAATTTGTGCTTGTGAGTACGAAAACCACTAAATTTGGAACAATTTGGACTATGGTGGAAAAAAATTCACTAAATTTGGAATAATTTGAATTTGGGTAACGGAGAGAGCTGGAAACCTAAAATTTAGAATGTTGGTCATTGACAGAGAGTTAGAAAGAAGGACCAAAGGGTTTTTGGTATTAAATTTAGTGGAGGTGACGGTATAGAGGTAGTCTTGAAAATGTAGAATTATGTGTTCGAAAAGTTCTAAATGGAATTACATGTGGAACCTGTACGTTTTTCCTAAAGTGTGGATTTCGGAAATTAGTGCTTATGTGTATGAAGAGTACTTAATGGTAATAAACTTGATATTAAATGTAGGAATAGAGGTGGAATTCAGAACTATAGTACAACTAATTATACGGTATTCACGATTTCCATAAGAAATATTTTTTTTATTCCCTTTCCGCATACGAAGTAGCGGATACTTTGCTAGTATATATATAAAAATCAATTTCTGTTTGTTTGTTTGATCAGTGTTAGCTATAGACTCCTAAACTACTGAACGGATTTTCACAGTCGATTTTTTAATACATTTGTGGAACATAGGGTACTTAATTTTTTTGATGGGGGCAGGGGAAACAGTAGCCTCCATACAAATTGTCCCTTTTTTAGATCAGAATTGGCCATGTTGAAAATAGGCAATGGTAAAAATGACAATTATAGCAAAATTTTTTGCCAATTCGCAATTTGTTTTTATGAAAATGATAAAGGTAGAATTATCAGAATCAAAAAAGTGATACTGATGACAGAATTTGTACAATTCAAGTACGAAGCGATTTAAATAATTTGGATTGTATACACAAATTAGTACTGTACACATATTTGCCCTCTTTATACCCTTCACCAAACTGTGGTACAGGGTATTATGTCTTTGTACATATGTTTGTAACAGGCAAATGGAATCGAGATGCACCCATGGTTCCTTTTGAGAATATGCATATAATCACTTTCTGAGACGATTTATGTACGTCCGTCCGTCTGTTGAAGTTAAATTGTAAACAAAGTACAGTTCGCATTTATAATCCTATTTGGATGAAATTTGGTACAGCTCATTAATTTGGCCCAAGGACGAACCCTATTAAAATTGGTGAAAACGGTTCAGATTTAGATATAGCTCCCATATACATTTTCGTCCGATTTAATGTATATGGTGCCGCAAAAACCCTATATATCTTTCGCTTTGCACGAAATTTGGTATGGAGTACTGAATTAAGTCTAAAATGATGTGTGCTAAGTTTCGTGTAAATCGGTTCAGATTCCCATATATATTTTCGTCCGATTTTATGTTAATGGAGCACCAAAGCCCCTATGTATTTCTCGATGTACAGTATAGTGTACTAAATTAAGACTGGAACGATGTAAGCTAGGTTACATATACATCCTATATATATTTTCGACCGATTATCAGTACATGGTGCACTAGAGATCCACAGGTAAGCCGATTGATACAGCGTACTGAAGTTAATAAAAAATTATCTCTGGCAAGTTTCCATCAAATTGGTTCAGATATAGATATTGCATAGCTTCCACATATAATTTCGACCTATCCATGCTTATTGATTGAGATTAAATTTGAAACAGTGCAGCATATCAAATAGTGTGTCTCAAGTTTGCTTTAAATCGATTTTCAAAATTTAGCATAGGTTGTTGCCCGTGGGCACAAAGGGTTAATGAGATTTACGCAGTATGTCATGACATGCACTGAAAGTAACATAGGCTAGACAAACTTCAAAAATTCCCTGTGGATGCGCATTTATAGCATCAATAGTAGTGGTACCTCAAAAATGATGAGCCTGAATATGCGTATATCTTAAACCCTGTAAATAGATAACGGCTTAAAAATTTATCAGATTAACGTGGATGCAACTACACCTCATCTATACAAAAATGACCATGGTTCGATCAGCGGAAAATTCACATTCCACTGCATTTTTAAAACCAGAATATTGAAAATAGAAAACATGAAATATATTGTATATTGAAATTTAAGGTTGATAACATTGGCAGGGTTAGCGAAGTGCCACGGGTCCAGCTAGTATATATATATATATATATATTTCACCAGTATAATTTGTCCCCACCGTTGCCAATATTTGATCACATTTAGGTATACTTCTAATTTTGGTTTAGATCACATTATGTAGTAAATATCCATACCAATATGTTTATTAATACACATTTCGCCATAAAAGAAATCATCCAATGTAATTCCCTTCTAATTTACCTTCACATAAGAAGTTCTACAAACTTCAACAAAGTTTTGCATTATAAACAACTTAATATAATTCATGATACTTTACAATTTTGAAGTATTTGTTATTCTTAATGTTTGAACTTCAAAGAAAGAGTCAATTGTATATTTTCGTCAAAATGCAAACAAACAAAAAAATGCCAAAAGGGTACACGTGTCTTTCCCCCATACACAGTAACCTGTGCACACATGACGTTTGTTACATACTATAATGTCCATCTACTACTCCTCATCTACGTTTGTATGCCTTTTATTATATTTTCTAAAAAAAGTTTTTTAACTCTCCCCAGGCATACCATCATCTAACCGAACTAAACAATTTAACAACAAAATTCAATAAACTAACCTGACGAAATGTAGAAGACGAAGATTTTTTCTTTGGAAAATGCAAAGGAAATGCAAAAAGTTCGAATGAAACTTTTTCGACAAACATTTTTGTGAGTTTATTCATCTTTTGTTGCGATATTGTAAAAAAATCGGTGATATAGGGAGGTAGATTGGAGACAAAATGACTGCAGGTAAGGCAATTTAAGTGGCACCAAAATCAAGGTCCAAAAGAGCCAAAACATACAAAAATTCTCAGAATAGTTTTTGAGCGGAACTGATGATACTCATCAGAATAAAATTTTACAATGACATAGTCCCCACATAAAGGCCCTGTCCAAGGAAGGAGGGTATAAAATTACAAATTTGACAATAATTTCTTGACCCACCTCTGAAGTCTTTGAACTTTGATATGCCCAGTGAATGAAAAAAAAAACTCCTTTGGCTTTGCATATCTAACAAAAGAACCCCCTCAACGCAAGGACAACTTTTCTTTTGCAAAACTTAAATATTTTTGTTAGCAAAAAAGTTTTTTTTTTGTATTATAAACGAAAATTTTCACAAACAATTATACTAAATACCAAAGGAGAGTAGGAGTATGCAAAAAACAATTATAACCACTCATACCAAAAGTTTTGACGCGGAATGGGTCCATGAACTTTTTTGGTTTGTGGTGACAAATAATAAAACTAATAAAAAATTGCCACATTCCTAAAGTTGGTAGGCACTCTGGTTTGCCAAGCGAATGATTTCATTTAATCACTTTGAGACATGCCAAAAACCTTTTCAGGTATTTATCAAAAATTCCTTTAAATGTGATTCAAAATCTACAGAGCCCCCGAACCATTCCAACAGCACTATTTGTCCATAGTTTATGGCCACACCACATACACTACTAGTGTTTGCACGGCATTTATACACTGGCAGGGTGTCACGAGAGTTGGGGAGGTGGTCGGTGGGGGATCACTTAGAAAATTCTTAGCCCAACTATTTGAATACATGCAAAACTCACATCAGTTAAAACGAAAAGGTTTGGAGTTGTGGATTACCGGTGGTAGCCATCCCACCTGTCCTCATCGGTATATCCTTAACCGTGCATAACACCTCAATTTCAATGGTATTTTAGTTATTTATCAAAATTCCACACAAAAGCGAAAAAAGGAACACAAACAACAACACAAAAGAAAAATAATAAACTTGAAATGAATTGTCGAGAATCATGTGTTGAAAGGCGATACTCTTCGCTTCATTGCCGTTATTGTATAAACAGAAGCCTAGTTATATTTCACAACAACAACAAGAAAACGTAGAAATATTGTTATGAGTATTTTCAAAAAGAAATTGTGGATGGGTAGGGTATGCGAATGAAAAAAGTTGAGTCGGCAAAGAACGACAGAAAGTACCTTATATTTATTTATAGTCTGATACTCTTCATCATACCCTCACGATATTGAAAGAGGAAAGAGATTTCCGAAGCGATTACTTGAGGAGCAGTGTCTCGTTTTGAAAAAGAGGATAAATTAAAATATGCTTGTCTTCAGTGATTGTCATTCCTAAATCTAGCCTCTTACAAGGCACTGCTCAAGGTTATAGATATCCGGAAGCAGATGATCAAACTATTCTGCTCTTATCAAAGACGCTCTGCTCTTTTGGGAATAGCTTGGCCGCCTGCCTTTCATGAGTTTTACTACATCTATGAATTTTTATTTACTTTTCCGAAATGAGGTACCATAAGGTAGAAGTCATTAATGGACCTACCCCCATGTAGGAGACGAATGATCGCACAATTATGCTCTAAAAGAAATGGACTGAGTATCTCAACGAATACCGGCTTATCTGAATATAAAAGTGAATAAATGTATCTCTGGGGACAATCTCCCCTAGATGTACAAAATCCTAACTCAACTTTCTCGAAAACTCGAAAAGACAATTGCTCTCATGAAACCTGAAATACTAAGATCAAGCCACGTCCACAGTCTTCTAGTCCTCGGGAAGAAGTGGTAGAACTATTTTATAAAATTTAATTTATATAAAATCGGACGAAAATATATCTATATGAACTATAGGACTTTATTTAACATGCTTCGGAATGTCTGATTTGTTGTCATTATACCCTACACAACTATGTTGTCAGGGTATTATAGCTTTGTGCAGTCCCAAGAGTTTGTAATGCCGCGAAATATTGGTCCTTAAAGATGGGTCTTTAAGTATACCGATCTTCATATCCCGACTAGCTGAGTCGATCTAGACATGTGTGTCCGTCCGTCTGTCCGTCTGTCCATTATAATTTGTAAACACGTTACAGGCCACAGTTATGGACCAATCTTCACGAAATATTGCATGAAGGATGGGTTCTGGCCAATGAAGACCCCTATTGTTTTTGGTAAAGATCGGTTAATATTTAGGGGATGAAATGGACCAAATACTAATTTTTTGTCGGTTTTTCTGGGCGCTCCAGAGGCCGCAATTATGGCCCGAACATCGTAAAATTTTACATGGAGAGCATGCCTGTTTTGATAAAGATCGGCCAATATTTAGCGGGTCAAATGGACCCTGACTTTTGTGTGAAAAATTACATATAGGCCACAATTGAAAGCCTAACATCGCAAGACAACCCACGGTGAAGGGAATATGGCAAAGAAATTAGAAGGATTGTTCTGAATATTAGTAATATTGGTTGACCTCTAATCGGTCAAGAGTGTGGAAATATATCGAAATATTGCCCATGCTCAGAATATAGTTGTGCAGGGTATCATATGGTCGGCCCCGTCCGACTATACTGCTCCGCTCACTGGTTTTAAAGGTAACTTCATAATGCCTTTCTCATAAAAGTCTCTATCTGCAAAAAACTCTAGCAGACGATTTTTCATAATCCTCCCAAGATACAATTTTTTTGTCATTAAAGAAACTTTGCAATGCAATAAAAATATGATAATCGCTTGGTGCCGAACTGTATGGCGGATGCACTAAAACTTCCCAACCAATATCCCGAAGTTTATGGCGAGTTACTGTAGATATGTGTGGCCTAGTGTTGTCCTGGTGGAACACGACACCTCTCCTGTTGGCCAATTCTGGCCGTTTCTGGTTAACTGCTATATATTCAAACGGTCCAGTTATTGACAGTAGGGATCAGAATTTAGAGTTTCGGGTCACCAAAGTCCCTATATATCTCTCGATTTGCACGAAATTTGGCAAAGCGTAATGAATTAGGTCCAGAATGATGTATGTTAAGTTTCCTGAAGATCGGTTCAGATTTAGATATAGCTCCCATATATATTTTCGTCCGATTTTAGGTAAATAGTGCACCAAAGTCCCTATATATCTTTCGATTTGCACGAAATTTGGCACAGCGTAATGAATTAGGCCTAGAATGATGTGTGTTAAGTTTCCTGAAAATCGGTTCAGATTTAGATATAGCTCACATATATATTTTCGTCCGATTTTATGTAAATGATGCACCAAAGTCTCTGAAAATCATTCGATTTGCACGAATTTTGGCATAGCGTATTGAATTAAGTCTGGAATGATGTGTACACCTCCTATATATATTTTCGTCTGATTTGAAGTAAATTGTGCACTAAAGATCCACAGCTAGGCCGATTGACACAACGCAGACATACAAATCACATATTTAAGTTCCTTCAATTCCCAAAAATTCATTCAGAAAGGCGACGTCTTTTCGGATACATATGTAGAAAATACCCAAAGTGGTGAAGGGTATCATATAGTCGGCCCAGTCCGACTTTACTACTTTCCTTACTGATTTTTCTGTTAATTGATGTGGTGCCCAAACATCTAGCTTCTTTTTTACTTAAGCATTGTGTAAATGGTTTAAAAAATTTTTATGGTCGATTCTTAGCTCCTGGGCGATGTTACGACTGCTAACATGCCGGATAATGGATTTCTTTTTCCCCAACCTAATATATGGGAGCTTTATCTAAATCTGAATAAATTCCTACAAAACTTCGCATACATCAATCAGGACCTAATTCAGTTCGTTGTCCAAATTTTTGTCTCAATCGGACAAGTATTGGAAAAACATTGGGAGTTTGGTACATCATTTCCATAAAATGGGAGATATGTCTATATCTGATCCTATTTCAATGCAACTTAACATACTCTATCCTAGTCTCAATTCCATACGTTGGCGACTCAAATAGAATACATGATCAACGTGAAGGGTAGGATTCCAATTCCCAATGTTTAATATTTTTTCCAGTAGATTCCTTTAATTGCCCACTTCGCCCACTATAGGGTATTAAGGCCAACAAAAATAAACTAAACTCTCATTAGTATAGTCTAGTTAGAGGAAAGATAAGTTAAATTACTATGTCCGTTCAATTAATAAAAATAAAGAAAAACACACACAAACACACCACCGACCAAGAAAACATCAAAAGTAACTCAACTAAATGAAATGTGAGAACATTACAATGAAACAACAATGAAAAACGAAATAATGGCTAGCTAGCACAAGCACCAACACTTCAACAACAACATAAATAATAAAAACAAAACAAAAGAAGTAAATTAAAGTCATTTTCTAAATCCTCTGCTCACTCCCCATTTTGCAATTTCTCACTTGAAACCAAACAAATTATTAACATTCGTCCTTTTAGCTTGATATCGTGTTTTCTTGGTTGGTTGGTTAGTTAGCCACAGGGCTGAGAAATAAAGGTGGATTTCAAATGTCACATCATAACAATGTCAACGAGGTCATATTATTAAACCAACACACACATACACTCGTACAACTGGAATGCCTAATTTCAGTTATGAATTTTCCATTTCCATTGCTAAGCACCCAACAATTTGCCTTTTGCCTTTTCCATTTGACGGATGGAATGTAAAAGTTTTAAAAATTGCTTAGAGCTGAGATACCTATCTCTGTGTCTATTGTTGGTCATTCATTATTATTATTACGGGGCAACACCTTTTTTATGTGTGTCCAAAAAAATGAAAACAAAAAATAATGGAAGAACAATTATGACACATTTGACACATACTTATTTTAAAATATTTCATATTTTTCAAGCAATTTAGCTTGGAATTTCTTTTGGTTCTTTTGAAAAAGGTTCACAGACATTTTATGACAGCCCCGAGGTATAGGCCATTATAAGGGTAACATATATTAAATATTTATAGATAAATGTTGGAATGTTTGATTAAAAAAATAAAAACAAATTAACAGCAATATAGTAGACCCCAAAGGGAGTAAGTGACAAATGGAGAGATCTAAGGTGAAATGTTTATGTTTTTGTCAAAGACAAATCAAACAATATTTTTTCTAAAAAAATACTTGGACACCTAGAAGCAATAACAAAAGTAAAGAATGCATTTGTTATACATAAATACTTTCGTCAATCAATTTAATGTTGTAAGAAACTACAAATGGAAATTGGTATAATAAATTATTTGATGAAGAACTATTACTTTCTTAGAATTTCTTATAAACACATCCTTCTAAAAGAGAATTATAATCCTAGCGATATAAGTACTTATTTTGAAAATGTGAATCAAGAGGACCTTCCCGTGTTTAACATTGGACCCGATTGGATTATTAGTTTTTTTGAGTTGCCGTGTCCGCCATTTGTAAAAACACTGTTTCGAGAAAAAAATAGTTTCAAGTTTGAGAAACGCCATAATTTCTAGATTTTTATACCCTTCACCACACTGTGGTACAGGGTATTATGTCTTTGTGCATATGTTTGTAACAGGCAAAAGGAAATGAGATAGACACATGGTTCCTTTTGAGAATATGCATAGAATCACTTTCTAAGTCGATTTATGTATGTCCGTCCGTCCGTCTGTCTGTCCATGTTAAATTGTAAACAAAGTACAGGTCGCATTTATGATCCGAATTGGATGAAATTTGGCATATGTCACTTATTCGGCCCAAGGACGAACCCTATTGAAATTGGGAAAAATCGGTTCAGATTTAGATATAGCTCCCATATATATATATATTTAACCGATCTAATGTAAACGGTCCCTATATATCTTTCGATTTGCACGAAATTTGGTACAGCATAATCATTTAGGTCTAGAATGATGTCTGCCAAGTTTCGTGGAAATCGGTATAGATTTAGATATAGCTCCCATATATAGTTTCGTCCGATTTCATGTAAATGGTGCCCCAAAGTCCCTATATATCTTTCGATTTGCACGAAATTTGGCATAACGTACTGAATTGAGCCTAGAATGATGTCTGCCAAGTTTCGTGAAAATCTGTCCTGATTTAGATATAGCTCCCTTTTATTATAGATTGATTTTAAGAAATTGACGCACCAAGGAACCAATAGACTGATATGAACAAAACGTTCTGAAATTACTATAACCTAACCTGTGACATGTTTGTTTAAAAACGCTTAATATTTGGATAGAGCTTCCATATATATTTTCGCCCGATTTCAAGTAAATTTGGCATCGAACTCCTCATGTAGTCAGATTGACATCAAATTTTGCACAACTTACAAAATTGAGCAGAGAATTACGTAGTTCCGTTTTCTAAAAGTACAGACATAGCCCAACGGATGACCTATTTATATTTGTTTGAAGTCGATTTACATACTTCATGGATAGATCTAGGTAGATTCACCTTTAGATAAATATCACATATTTTATTTCATCCAATTTCATGTTAATAGTCCTGTTTAATATACCCATAGTGGTGAAGGGTATCATATAGTCGGGCCCGTCCGATTTTACTACTTTCCTTACTGGTTTTTTTTTACATTTAAATATATATAAAATGTCATGACATATACGAAATACACAAAACGAATTGCCAGAAAATTGTCGGTACGAGCAATTTTTTTCATTTCTATGCCCCTCTCTCCTACAAACAAAGACTTGCCGCAAGTAAACTCGCCTAATCTGACTTGGGACCTACTTTCATAGAAGTACTTATAAACACATCCTCCTAAAAGAGAATTATATTTCTAGCGACATAACATATTTTGAAAATGCGATTGGATTATTAGTTTTTGAGTTGCCGTGCCCGTCATTTGTAAAAGCACTGTTTCGAGAAAAAAATTGTTTCAAGTTTGAGAAACGCCATAAATAATAAAAAAAAAAAAAAAAACAGGCAAAAGGAAACGAGATAAACCCATGGTTACTTTTGAGAATATGCATAGAATCACTTTCTGAGTCGATTTATGCATGTCCGCCCGTCCGTCCGTCTGTAGACGTTAAATTGTAAACAAAGTACAGGTCGCATTTACGATTTGGATGAAATTTGATACAAGTCACTTATTTGGCCCAAGGACAAACCTTATTGAAATTGAAGAAAATCGGGTCAGATTTAGATATAGCTCCCATATATATTTTCGTCCGATTTAAGGTAAATGGGACACCAATATCGCTATATATATTTCGATTTGCACGAAATTTGGCATAGGGTATTGAATTAGATCCAAAATGATGTGTGCTAAGTTTCGTGAAAATCGGTACAGATTTAGATATAGCTTCTGTATATAGTTTCATCCGATTTTATGTAAATCGTGCCGCGAAGTCCCTATATAACTTTAGATTTGCACGAAATTTTGTATGAAATTGTGTTATGAATTGAGTCTTGAATGACGTGTGTTAAGTTTCGATAATATCGGTTCAAATTTCGATATAGCTCCCATATATAGTTTGGTCCGATTTTATGTAAAGAGTGCACCAAAGTCTCTATACATCTTTCGATTTGGTATAAGATACTGAATTGAGTCTTGAATGATGTGTGTCAAGTTTCGAAAAAATCGGGTCAGATTAAGATATAGCTCCCATATATTTTCTTCCGATTATATGTAAAGAGTGCACCAAAGTCCCTATAATTCTTTCGATTTACACGAAATTTGGCATAGGGTACTGATTTAGGTCGAATATGATGTGTGCAAAGTTTCGTGAAAATCCGTCCAGATAAAGATATAGCTCCCATATATATTTTCGTCCGATTTTATGAAAATGGTGCACAAAAGTCCTGCTATAACTTTCGATTTGAACGAAATTTTGCATAGTGTACTTAATTAAGTCTTGAATGACGTGTGTTAAGTTACGAGAAAATATGTTCAGATTTAGATATAGCTCCCATATATAGTTTCGTCCGATTTTATGTAAATGATGCACCAAAGTCCCTATATATCGTTAGATTTGCACGAAATTTAGCATAGGGTACTGAATTAGGTCGAGAATGACCGACGTCTGTTAGGAAACATATGTAGAATATACCCAAAGTGGTGAAGGGCCTTCATACGGCCAATGAAACCGTCACACGCCATTTCCGTCGAAGCCCTTGCTTGAGGTGATCGACACTTTGGTATTTTTTAGTGTCAATCTTGCTTTCCAAAATACTCCAGACTCAATAGTCCAACGGATTGGTTCCGGAGATTTTGATGGCCATTGTGCGCTGGAAATGAAGCGAGGATCCTCATTTTGTAACAATTCTCGGGTGGCGCGTGCTGAGTCCTGTTGAAATGTCCAAGATCTGCGGCCAAAATGTTTGCGTGGCCAAGGCTTTAATACACCCTCCAGAATATTTTCACGATAATATTCGGCATTTATTCTGATAGTGTACTTAATTGGTCGATTAATACGAACGGACAGCGCCCATCTACTGTTATGGCGGCCCACACCATCACCATGGCCGACGCTTGAGTTCTGGTGGCCATCCGAAGGTTCACATTTTCAGTTGACCTCTTTGGCAAGTAAACGCGATCATTTTGTTTGTTTACAAACTGCTGAACAACGAATGTTTTTTCATCGGAGAAAACGGCATTAGGCAGTCCACCACTTTCGGCCAAGCGAAACAACTCTTTTGGCTTTACGCCGAGCTCATTGTTCAATATTTTTCAATATTTGCCGATTGGAATATTGCTATATGTTCAGCTTACGAAACATTTTTCGGACCATTTCTGCTGCTACGCTACCAGAGACGCAAAAGATTTATTCACATTTAAATGTTGGAGTGCTGTAACGATAGTCTCTTGTGGTTTTCCAGCCAAATATAAAGAAATCACACTATCACCAATCTTGTAAATAGGGAAGATCTGCATCGATACCATATGTATATGTATATATGTATAGAATAACGTCTTAAAATGTGGAGCTGATTCGAGAAAAACACGTTAAACACGTTTTCAAAAAATCGATTTATCTTTTTATTTAATATGAACGTAAAACTTCTTAAGAATGGCTGTGAATTGATAATTTCAAGTGAAAATCTAAACAACTCTTGAAGATTTATTGTGTCAGCACCAAGTGACGGACGAAGTGTTTCTCATACATAAAGCGCTAAATCAAAAACTACTATTAAAATTGGTTCCAAATTTTAACACGGTATTCTGGACCTACATAGTTATCGTTTGAACTAGAATAAATCCAATCGCGGAAAATCTTATCTATTTTTCAGCGTGATTTCTGATCGAAAATATGCGAAAAAATAATAATAATAATAATTTTCCTAGGTCCGCCATTTTGCTAATATTCGAACGATCAATGTGACTTTTTATTTACTTGTTACAAACTTACTTTTTTCAATTTCTTCTCAAAATAATATCTCTATTTTCATTTCAAATCCCACCCTCTTATCTTGGAGTTTTGTTTTAATGATTTCTTATCTAAAAGAAGTTAAATGCAGTTTCATGTATTGTGTATTGTTTTCTTTTCTTTAAATTCTACCACTTACAAGGATAAAAACAGAGGAATTCTTAGCTTTTGGAATGAAGTTGAGGGCGGGGTAAAATATCTTCTAAAGATTTATGTGTTAAGTTTGTTGTTATTTTGTTATTTTCTTTGAAGTTCTTTAAAAAAAACTAAAAAAATACAAAGTTAAAAGTGAAAAAAATGCGAACAACAAACATAGTGGAAAGCAACTTGTCAAATAAGGTTTTTATAGGGATCAGGAAAAGAGTGTTTTTAGAGGTTTTCTTTGTTCACAAAAAAAGAACATCAAAAAAGCTAAAACACAGAAGTGAAAACTACAACAGAAATCAACAAGTCTTGAAGACATTATTTCAAGTATGAGTGTTAACTGATGGACAAAGCGAAAACATAGCGTAATGTACCCCGAATTTTGGGGAATGAGAGGTGGAACTAAAGTAAAAATATTCAAAAAATATTTTATAACACTGAAGACAATTTATTTCTATTGAAGGAAAATTTTGTTGTTAGGAAAGATATTTTTATATCATCCACTGGAAGTTGGAAGGTATATTTAATTTTATTTTCGTTTGCAACACCTCAAAATATTCGTCGCAGACCCCATATGTCAAGTTATGCCAGTTCGTATGTCTGTCTGCTTGCTGAAGTCACAATGTAGATCGCTGAAGTCACAATGTAGATCGCTGAAGTCACAATATTGATCGTAATATTTAAGAGAGATCTTCGACACTTTACCCATAAATTGAATAACGGTTCCGCTCCATTGTTGGTATATTGTAGGTATTAAACACATTTTCAAACCAAAATAGCTGTAATTTGGCATTTTGGGATATTGGAAGATGCAAATGAGACCTCATAAACAGGTAGTTAATTTATTGATCCTTTACGAATTTTCTAATCGAAGTTGATGTAATTTGACATTCTGGGTTGTTGGCTAGTAGGAAACATATTCGCGGAAAATTGTCAATTGTCAATCAAACTACCGCCCCATTATATTTATGCCCTTTACCACACAGTGGTATAGGGTATTATGTATTTGTACACATGTTTGTGGCGGGCAAAAGGGTACGAGAATATGCATAAAATCACTTTCTGAGTCGATTTATGCATGACCGTCCGACTGTCCACGTTAAATTGTGAACAAAGTGCAGGTCGCATTTATTATCCGAATGAAATGAAATTTGGCACAGATCATTTATTTGCCACAAGGACGAAGCCTATTGAAATTGGTGATCGGTTTAGATTTAAATAAAACTCTCATATATATTTTCGTCCGATTTTTAGCAAATGATGCACTAAAGAATTAAATTTTGTCCCATTGCACAAAAACGAATCTAAATCTGCCCAAATTACATGGAATTTGGCATAAGCCACCGAGAAAAATTGTGTAGATTGATGTACCAAACAAGAGCTCATTATACCAAATTAAAGCGAATTCGGTCGAAAAGCACGCTCAAGAACCCCAAAATACCAAAAATGTATACAGGGGCTACCAGAACCCATAAGAACCCATTATACCGAATTTCAGCGAATTTGCTTGAATAGAGCGCTCAAGATCCTCAAAATTTGGGGAGGGATACCTTATATGCCTATGCGTAGGCCGATATAGCTCATCTTCGAACTTGACCTGCTTGCAGACAAAATACTACTTTATGCAATATTTTGGCGATCTATTTCAATTCGTTTAGAGGCTAGAGTAATTACAACAGACATACGGAAATGCTTATATCGTCATAGTATTAGGTCCTTCAAAAATGCGAGGTCTGTTAGGATACATCTCTTGAAAATAGCCAAAGTGGTAAAAGGTATCATAAAGTCGGCCCCATCCGACTTTGCTACTTTCCTTACTGATTTTTTGAAGATTTAAGTCATATTTTCCCCACCAAAGAGGCTATAACATTTTATTCAGGATTACTGGAGGGTGAAAACCATATATGCAGACAATTATCGATATGGGTTCATATTTTGACATAACCTAATAAAGGTCCAGTCCAAATTTAGCCGTGGTCCCCATACGCAAGAGAGACTGTAATTAGGCATTCTGTGTTGTTGCTAAGTAGAAAACTTCTACAGAGAAAATGTAGTCCCATTTCTGTTACTTAAAAACCGTCACAACCCATGATTGGTGTGTTAAGGTCCTAGACGAATTCCCAACCACACAACCTATGTGTAAAGGGCGTACAAATTCTTCAGGTAGACAATTTGTAGTATACGTTCTTTTTTAGATTTAGGTCCCATATAAGGGTTCCGAGCGATTTTTTTTAATATTTCGATTATTATTTTGTTCGGAACATAACACCAACTTTCCAACCTCGAACTCCGGTTAACAATTTCCCTGTAATATTGAAAAAATTATCATTCAAATTTGATGGAGTTATTAATTATATTTCCCAACACATGTTTAACACCTAATTTCCATATTCACTTCATCTCCTCAAAACATCTGCTGCTTTCTGTCGTGAAACACAATATCTATTATTTCTATAACCGAAAGGTATTATAACAATTTTCCAAGCTATTAATTTTTATGTGGTCATAATAACCAACTTTTCCTCTCATTTAACTGTCACAAACTCTGTGCAAGAAAAGAAAATCTTACCAGAAAAACCACTCAGCTGCCATTGTTTTTGCATTAAAATTCCCAAAAAAAAAAAAAAAAAAAAAAAAAACAAAAGAAAAAACTCTGCCACAAAAATTATCGGCAAACTTAATTTATACATCCCATACACTTTGCTATACTCTTCGATTTTATTCCGGGAAAAAGTAACAGGAAAAAATTATGATTTATGAAGCCAAGGCAGAGCTAGGCAGCCTCTGCAAACACCCAAACACCAAAAACAAAAAGAAACATGAATAAAGGAATTTTGAACAAAGAACTCAAGCGTAGCACATTGTCACTACATTTGCTAAAAACACCATATTGGAGCCAAGGCAAGGAGGGGTAATATAGATATGAGAGAAGCGAGGTGCGGCGAAAAGGAAACTTAGACGGTAACAATAAACTTATAAAAACCTCATTAAAAACCAATGGAGAGTGAAAGCCGAGACAGGCGGGACTAAATCACATTGCGTCCCCTCCCACCTTTCTCATGACTCTCCTGGCCAAGAGTTTGGCATAGAATTACCCCCCCAAAAAAGGGAAAACCAAAGTAGAAAATCGGTAGTAAATATTACATTCACGTAATGCCATTAAAGTTCATTATGTATAATTAGTAAAAGATGCAAAAAAACGAAAGACGAAGAAACAAAAGGGGACATAGTAATAAATGGCGATACAGAAAAACAAAAATGAGCAAATTTACCTTAAAAATGGACTTTATTAAGAGGATGGATGATATCGGCTGGGGCAAAATCTTTATACATTTTACAACGTGGAAAACTTATAAGAAATATTCTCTGAGAAAATCTGAAGAGCTGGAGGTCTTCTTTAGGCAGCATAAAATTTATTTTTTTATAAAAGATCAGATACATGGATTTATTCCCACCCCCAAGTACCCAAATGGCCAAGGTACAGCCCCCTCGGAGAGAAAATGCCGGTCCTTCTTTATATGGGGACCTAAAATAAAACATTGACTTAAATTGAAAATTTCTGTGACTAAAATGTAAAATACTCTAACCTTTATATAGGGAATATGTCAAAAAATTTACCTATATCAAAATAGTTTTGCAAAGATAATATTCAACCTCCATAAATCCGAAATACTAATTTACCTCTTCTTTAAGTTTAACCTATGCGTATGTCAACCCATTTCCATTTTCACCCACAAGAACCCAGAATACCTAAATGCAGCAACTTTGATTGTAAAATGCGGCATTAAAATACCCAAAATGTGACAGAACCTTTAAGTAGATCTATATTAAAACATGGAATAATATTGTCATTTCCCAAATACCAAATGCCATTTCGGATAGGAAATGCGGTTAAAACCGTAAAAATACCGATAATGAAGTGGAACCGTTATATGAGAGCTATACCAAAACAGGGACCGATATATTAATAAAATTCAAAAAATCAATTAGTAGGAGTCCTGAAGGTCTTACTTGATAAGTGTATACTGTATACATATTGAGGAATAGAGGGTCTGTATCTAGAAGGTATTCTTCTCGAATACTTCAGATATTTTTTTGCAGAAGGCCAATGGCTCTTCTCCTAGACAACCTAAGGGTCTTCTTTTATAAACCAAAGGATATTTTTCTAGCAGACCAAAGTGTCTTCTTACGGAAGACTTAATTGTCCTCTTCTAGAAGACCAAAGCGAATGATATATTCGTTGGAAATTTCGAAATATAAACTTCTAGGTGTCCAGAAGGTCTTATTTGATAAGTCTATACGACCTTCATTTAGGGGACTAGAAGGTCCATTTATAGAAGGTTGGAAGGTATTATTCTAGATTACTGTAGGTTTTTGTCCTAGAAGATCGAAGGATCTTCATCTATTACCTCCAAAGCGTCTTCTTCTAGAAGGCCAAAGAACATTTTTTAGAACCCCTAAGGGTCTTCTCCTAGAATACCAAAGGGTCTTCTCCTAGTATACCAAATGTTATTTTTCTTAAAGACCAACGGATTTTCTTCTAGGAGACTAGCGGATCTTCTTCTAGAAGACTAACGGATCTTCTTCTAGAAGACCAACTGGTCATCTCTAGAAAATGGAAGGGACTTCATATAGAAGACCAAAGGATTTTCTTCTAAAAGATCAAAGGGTCTTCTCCTGGAACACCAATGGTTCTTCTCCTAGTATACCAAAGGTTATTTTTCTAGAAGACCAAAGGATTTTCTTCTAAAATATCAACGGGTTCTTCTCCTAGTATACCAAAGGTATACTAGGAGAGTAGTTTTATGGAATGCATAAGGGACTTCTTTTGAAGACCAAAGGGTCTCCTTCAAAGAGATCAAATGATATTTTTATAGAAGACCGAAGTGTGTTCATAAAGAAGATCAAAGAGTATTCATCTAGAAGACAAAAGGGTATTCTTGTAGAAGTCAAAAGAGTCTTACTCTAGAAGACAAAGGGGTCTTTTTCTAGAATTCGTTCTAGAAAGGCAAATGGTCTTCTACTAGAAGACCAAAGGATATCCTTCTTCAAAACGTAAGGGTCTTCCTCTAGTATAAAAAGGTTTCTACAAGATCAAAGTGTCTTTTTATAGAAGACCTTCAGAAGGTGTTTACTTCTTGGAGTCCCGAAGGTTTTCCTTCAAAAAGTCTTCTTATAGAAGACCAACAATTATTCATATAAAATACCAAAAGTCTTCTTACAGAAGACGAAAAGATCAGACGGTATTCTTATAGAAGACTAAAATTCTCCTTTATATAGAAGAATAGAATAGAATGTCTTCTTAAAGAATACCTGAGAACATTCTTATAGAAGACCTGAGCATCTTCCTATAGAAGACCTATTATAGAAGGCTGATAGTCTTCTTGCAGAAGACCTGCGAGTCTTCTTACAGAAGACCTGAGAATCTTCTTGTAGAAGTCATGATAATCTTCTTATAAAAGACCTGAGAATCTTCTAATAAAGACCTGAGAGTATACTTAAAGAAGGATATCTTATAGAAGACCTGAAAGCCGTCTTATAATCTGAAGAAGACATAATAGTCTTCTTATAGAAGAAGACATAATAGTATTCATATAGAAGAAGACATAATAGTCTTCTTATAAAAGACATGTGTTTCTTCATTTAGCTTAACTCGAATTACTTCTCTAGGGATAACATTTCTTATTCCAAAAGAAGACCAGTAGGTCTTCTCATAAAATATCAAAAATTATCTTAGAACAGCAGAAGATCTTCTGAAAATCCCGAAGATCATAGGACTATAAAAAGACCTTTGTACCCAAATATAGACCGACATCTCAGAAAAGATAATAAGGTAATCGAATGTGGTCTTACCATAAAAATTTTCCCAAGACCATGGACAGACAATATTTTAATTCTGTTTTCAGAGAAAATCCCAAAATGTGATCATACGCAAACTTCCCAACATTGCTGAACCTCTCCCCTCTCCACATTAACCTCCCTACTAATTTTCGTTCAATACCAAATAGCCAACCATCAAAAAATCCTTCATCTTTTGCTACTCGCCCATCGAATTCAAAGCAATTAAGAACAAAAAATGGACAACACCAAATAAAAACCGACTGTTTTATGACAACGACGTTTTACACAACAAACAGATGCCATTGTTTAATTCCCTATTACCCTTGCTCACCTTCCCCTCCACCGCTAACCTATACCAATGCATTTCCACTATTCTTTGAAATATACCAATACCAATTGTTTTAAACAATGAACAGCAACAGCAAATTAATTAAAACGTTTACAGAATTTTCAAATCAAAAGTAAATATTTTGTTTATTTCTTTTGAGCAACAGCTTCAATCAGTTATATACTTCCCTTTCGTTTGTCCTTTTTTCGTTGGTTGGTCCACCTCCACAGCTTTTTGTTTTGTTGCTTTGTTTCGTGTTTGGCATAGCGTAATGGTAACATAAACTTGTCCCTGACACGCTTCATCAATTTTTAATTAGGGTCAATATTGGTGATGTCGTTGTTTTTTGGGAATGCTGCTACAAAATAATTGCTTGCTTGACGCACACAGATGTTTGTGAAGAATTGTATGGGGGTTTTATGTATGTATATTATGTTTTGAAGGTGATTTATTATTATTTTATTTAAATCGTTCGCAAAACATTGATGGAACAAAAATATGGTCACTGTAGTAGGAAAAATGTAGGTGGGGCGGAATTTCGTTCAACATCATCGAAAAATATATATTCGCATCTATATACGAAAAAATATCTGAAGACGACTTTGTGGTTTTCTACAGGAACCAAATTAAAAATATATTTTAGTTCATTTAATTCTGTTAAAATCCCAAGAAAACTGGGACCTAGATAAGAAATTGTACTAAAGTGATCATAACTTTGCATTTCGGGTTCTACAAATATGGGAAATCTGCGGACAGAAAAGCGCCAGTGTAACAGTTCCACCCTATTGCCGGTATTTTGAATATTCTAGGCTGTGCAATTATATAAAACCCCTGAGGCCAAAATTTTAAGTTATGGCATGATGAATATTTTGCTGGGAAATTTTTAGAAGAAATTTCGCAGCACAAAAATTTATGAATAATTACCACTGTTTTCACCGACTTCTGATACGGTAATGAGGTTGGAACTAGATTAAAATGACGGGTGACCTTTGTTGGGGGGCTATGTTCAAACAAGGAGAGCTTGTCTAAAATCCTGAAAATATGAAATATTATATGTCATATTATATTTTCTACCCAATGATCCAAAATTATGCCATGTACAGACGAGCGTCGTTCGCTCTCTCATTCGTTGTTCGACCCTTAATTATGAAGTAATTACATAGTTCCCCATACAAAATTGTCTGAGCGAACACCGACTTTTGTACGTTGTTCAATTCGAATCACTCTCTGAATAATCAAGAATTTTGTCCCATCTCTAACAAATGAGAGAATTTATCGAAAATAAATTAATTTTGACATCATGTTTATAAAATTTTCAAACTTTTTCAGTAAAATTGAAAATGATGAATGGAAAGTAAAAAAATTTATAGTTTTTATAAATGCAGAAGGAAGTAAATTTTGTAATCTACATAATGCAATATACTTTTCGTTCCCTTTGGTTCTAATTAGCGTACAAAACGAGAATCAAATGTGGGGAAACCCAAACCAAAATTCTCCAATTTTTTATTTACATATACATATGTGACATACATATGTGACATTTGAATTGAGAAATTTCGAAAATATATTTTAAACCACAATATTTTCAGAAAAAATTGGAAATATGAATTAAAAGTAAATAGATATGGGTTCATACTATAGTCAGGAGAAAGAGAATTATTTTTTCTATTTAGATCCATGTGTGATTCACGTAAATATGTTACAATTTTGGTGTAAAACAAGAAACAAAAAGTTTGAAATAAAAAACTATGATGACATGAATTAAGAATAGTGTCGTATGAACGGGTTAATTCATGTACGTAATTCTGAGAGCAAACTACGTTGTTCGAATGCCCGCCAGAACATGGCATTACATATTATTGAATATTCGGTTGAAAAACGTTCCCAACCTCAACAAAATACCGAGTTAATTTTAAACCAATGAGCGGAGAAGTATAGTCAGACGGAGCCGACTATATGAAACCCTACACAACTTCCGAGCCTGGGCAGTATTTCGCGATATTTGCACTATATTGACCGATTAGAGGTCAACAGCTCCACTGTGGCATCTTTTCCAAATCATGTCTTCCAGGGGCAAATAATACTCCATAAGATTCAAATTTTGTTATTTTATCCAAAATATTTTGGTTTATTTGAACAGATAAATATTGAATGACAGTCATTCCAATTAGTTGATGGATCGCCTTCCCCATGGAAAGTTTATGATGTTCGTCTTGTAATTGCGGTGTCTAGAGCGACTAGAAAACCAGACAAAACTATAATTTTCGGTCCATTTCTCCATCGAAATATCATCTGATCATTACGAACTTTATGCTCTCTAATGTGATAATAGTAATACTAAACAATATCATAATACCTAGACACCTGTAAGTTGTGTGAGTAAAACTCCCAGATTACACACAACAACATATAAGTGGTATGAAGAATGCTCTTGGGCATATTATCAACATATCGGATCTATGTTCTTCAGGAGCAAATATATACGCAATAAAAAAAAAATCCTGTCACTTTGTACAAAAAAGTCTGGGTCCATTTGATCCGCTATACTGATGGTCAGACCCCTTTCTCTGTATGAAATGTCGTGGCGTTTGGATCATAATTGATGCTGTCTGACAATTTTTTATACCCTTCACCATTCGGTGACACAGGGTAATATGTCTTTGTGCATATGTTTGTAAAAGGCAAAAGGAAACGAGATAGACCCATGTCCGTCCCCAGTTTGTCAGTCAATGTTAAATTGTAAACATAGGACAGGTTGCATTTATGATACGATTGAGATGAAATTTGGCACAGCCAAGGAAATTTGTGAACATCAGTTTAGATTTGGATATAGCTCACACATATATTTTCGTCTGATTTTATGTAAATGGTGCATCAAATTCCCAATATTTGTCCGATTGACACAAAATTTAGCACAGTGTACTTAATTAAGTCCGGTTTGCTGTCTGTGAAGTTTTGTTGACATGGGTTCAGATGTAGATTGCCTAACATAAAATATTTTGCGTAGCGTATTGAATTGAAATTGGCTTACTTACTTGCTTAGCTGGCTTGTGACTAAACTTTCGTTCCATACGTTGAGTTAACAAAAAAATTAAATGCGCGTCGGTCTTTTTCGCCGTTTTTCCAATTTGAAAAACAATGTTCGGCCCTTCTGCGTGAATCATCAGCTGGTTTTATATGCCTTTTGAGCTGGGGCATTTTCATCCATTCTCAGTAGTCCAGTAGTCGAAAAAGCTCGATAAGTCCCATAGATTTTTCAAGGAATTTTTCTCTCAAACACTCCAAGAGCTGCCTCATTTGCTTGCGTAAGTACCCATGTTTTAGATCCATATAACAGCACGGGTAGTATTAGCGTCCTGTAGAGTGCATGTTTGGTCTGGCGAGAGGTGGTCTTGTTGCTGTATTGCTTACTTAGACCATAGTAGCATCTGTTGGCCAACCCTATCCTTCTCCGAATTTCAAAACGGATGTCATTAGAATTATTTATAGCGGTACCAAGGTATAAAAAATCTTTGACTACCTCGAAGCTGTAGTTCACAAATTCCACAGTTGGTCCGAGTCTACTGGTCTTCTCGCCATTTACTGCCAGACCCATTTTGTTCAAAGGTGGCTGTTACCGCCCACAATGTTCGACCCTTTATATCGATGTCATCGGCGTAGGCAAGTAACATGTGTTGTTTGGTGAACAGAGTGTCATTTCTGGTCACTTTTGTGTCTCGTATGACCTTTTCCAGCAGGATGTTAAAAAGATCAAAGGACAAACCTTGTCTGAATCCTTGTTCAGTATTGAAGGACTCCGATAAATCCTTTCCGACTTTAACTGCTGACCTTGTACCAGTTAATGTTATCCTGCATAGCCGTATTAATTTTGCAGGAATGCCGAACACCTCTGAATAAATAGGGCTGTCCAATGCGGCTTTAGGTGGAATGTGTCCATGTGGCGATGGTGGATTTACCAGGCATAAAGCCGCATTGGTATGTTCCAAAAATGTCATAGACCATGGGATTCAGTCGTATACACAGCACGCTGGATAGCACTTTAGGGCTAGGTGGTATAGACTCTATACCGCCATCTATTATTGGTTCAGGTGTATCATCTTCACCGTTGCTATTTGATACCAGTGGCTGTCTGTATCTGTCACCAGGTTTCCTTCCTCATCTCTCCAGGAGGGTGTGCCTGCACCAAAGCCTTCGGTGTGGTGTTTTACTCTTTGGTAAAATTTCCGGACTTCGTTATGACTCATGTACATTTGGATTTGAACCCGCTCACGTTTTTCTTGTTTTTTTCTGAAAATATGTTTCTCCTCTTTCCTTTTCTCCCAATAATTCTCTCTCGCATTAAGTGTTGTTACTGTCTGCAGGATTGCCCCATACGCTGCGTTCTTCAAATCAGTAGCATTACGTAACAACTGATCGAACCACGGGTTTCTTAATGGTGGTATTTGGTGAGGAGTGGACAATTTTTTTTTGCCATTGTGCTTCTATATTAACAGCATATTCAATTGAGTTTAAAATTATATATTAATTTGAATGGACAATTACAGCTGCGGTTAAATCTCTGCTAAATTACTCTCCATATTTCATTATTATTCTTTGGTTTAGATTCGGTTACTACACAGGTCCATCCATAATATCAATATTGTTGTCCTGGACAAATGTTTTGCAAATCGACGAGTTTGGGATATTTGTCCTGTTGAAATTTTATATGTTTTCTACATATAGAACCATAACATTTTCCAGTATTGAGCAGCATAAATTGAATTTTGAAACCAATATCTTGGTCAAAATCCGCAGTACGAGAAAAACGCTCATAGCTTCAAAAGTGCTCTACCATATTTGATTGTTTTAGATATCGTAACAGATGTCCGGATCAGGTATCACCATATAAAACTACTTTGGGATCGCTCGATTACAACATGTTTCTTCGTTTTCTAACTATTGATTATAGGCTGTGCTGCTATTTTTTTGACCGCAACTGTATATGAATCCTAAACGTCGTACGTTTATATCAACATTGGTGTAGATTATTATATATTCGTCCCCATTAGATTGACCCCTTACTAGTATCTTTAGTTGTTAGTACTCAGGCAACATATGAGAAAGGTCGTGCCACATTACTTATACCACTACCAAAATCTCTCTTCTTCTATAATCCCGAATACACATATCTTTCTTTCCATATTCCCTCTATTTCAACAAAATCACTTTAAGATTACAAAAAATCGTAAAATTCTATTACCCAGCTTTTGTTACAATTTAATCCATGCCATAGCTTAAAGTCTGTCGCTACTGCTACTACTAGTAATACATACTAAAATTAAAGTTCTCATTCAGTTCATTGCAATAAAACCTCGAATAAAATTCAATTACTGTCATTGTCATTGAGTTAGTCTGAATGTTCATGTTGTTGTTGTTGCTGTTATTGCTACCATTATTATTGCGAGCATGTGACCTAGTTTTGTGTTCGTTAGCTGGCTGGCTGTTTGATTGGGTTCGCCTAAGACAACTCGGTCTAACATATGTCTGACATTTTCCGATGTTCATCCTAATCTTAAGAAATACTGTAACGAGACAACATGAAAGTGAAATTAACTTTCCCTTTTAGCCTTCGAGCAGTCAGCCATAACCTTCCTAGGCCAGGCTAAATAAACTAAATCCAGCTGTTTTTTGTGAGTGTGTGTATGGATGTATGTGACTTATCTATGGGGTCTTAGTAGAGTATTTGCACTAATTATAATTTATTTGCCATATGAACCATGCTAACTGATGCTGGAGATCCCATCGAAATCCTTTTTTCTGTGTTTGTGCAAAACTTCTTCTTCGTCGTAGTCTTTGCAATCGATGGGGGGTAATGTCACGACTAGTAAACTTAACTAGTTGGATAAGAATGGAGGGATAAGATAAACACAGACACCCCGACATATACACACACACACACACACAAACGATGTCACATTGTAGTTAACAAAACATTTTGATAGATGGTGTCTGTGGTGCGTCTTAGACGGGCTCGGTATTGTTGGGAGCTTAACACAAAGCATCCCTAAAAATTACTGTCCTTTGGAATTAGGGAAACTATTGCCATTGCAATTGGATTGCTATGAATGAAATGAATGTATGTATGTATGTCTGTCGACATGGCCCCAGTCACAGATGTTGTTGTTAACCGAAAGACAACCAAGACACAAAAAACAACAACGTCCATTACAATAAGACACAAAACTAGACAAACTAACAATCCACACACACAAAAAAGGACATGCCACATATTAGCCAAAGGAGCAGCAAGGCAAAAAACGACTGACAAGCAAAAAAAAAAAAAAACAACAACACAACGCATTCTAACACAATGAAGAAATGCCCTTTTATTAACGTTAATAAGACACAATGGCTTACCACGATGGTTGTTTATTTGAGGTCACCCTCTATAACTTCTTCCAAAGTGTCAGCAGGCTCAACATGGTTGACATGTATACTGGGGAAGTGCTGGCATCACACAAAGGAAACTTCCATCTTCCTTGTTCCTTTCCCAAATTATATGCAGCATATAATTTGCTCTATCAATGTCTGTTTAGATGGCTTAACATTGTCTGCTGCTAATGCTACTGCCACTGAAGCCGTTGTATTTGTTGCTCACTTTCATTTCCTTTTGGTGTTAACTTGGCCTACTATATTCGACGGCCAATAAAATGAGTTTTGAGATTGTGGAGTGGGCAGAGTAGAAGAATGCGGAAGGCAATGGCGTTGTTAATGCTTGTCTCGTGCAAAACGTGCTGGAGGATTTTATTGGACCAGACATGTTAAAGTTGTTTTTTTTCCGTTTCGTTTGTATTAACTTTATTATACCCTTCACCACACTGTGGTACAGGGTATTACGTCTTTGTGCATATGTTTGTAACAGGCAAAAATAATCGAGATAGACCCATGGTTCCTTTTGAGAATATGCATAGAATCACTTTCTAAATCGATTTATGCATGTCCGTCCGTCCGTCTGTCTGTCTGTCTGTCCATGTTAAATTGTAAACAAAGTACAGGTCGCATTTATGATCCGAATTGGATGAAATTTGGCACAGGTCACTTATTCGGCCCAAGGACGAACCCTATTGAAATTGGGAAAAATCGGTTCAGATTTAGATATAGCTCCCATATATATATTTAACCGATTTAATGTAAACGGTCCCTATATATCTTTCGATTTGCACGAAATTTGGTACAGGCTAATCATTTAGGCCTATAATGATGTCTGCCAAGTTTCGTGAAAATCGTCCGATTTCATGTAAATGGTGCCCCAAAGTCCCTGTATATCTTTTGATTTGCACGAAATTTGGCTTAACGTACTGAATTAAGCCTAGAGTGATGTCTGCCAAGTTTCGAGAAAATCGGTCCAGATTTAGATATAGCTCCCATATATAGTTTCGTTCGATTTCATATAAATGGTGCCCTAAAGTCCCTATATATCTTTCGATTTGCACGAAATTTGGTATAACGTACTGAATTGAGCCTAGAATGATGTCTGCCAAGTTTCGTGAAAATCGGCCCAGATTTAGATATAGCTCCCATATATAGTTTCATCCGATTTCATGTAAATGGTGCCCCAAAGTCCCTATATATCTTTTGATTTGCACGAAATTTGGTACAGCCTAATCATTTAGGTCTAGAATAATGTCTGCCAAGTTTCGTGAAAATCGGTCCAGATTTAGATATAGCTCCCATATATAGTTTCGTCCGATTTCATGTAAATGGTGCACCAAACTCCCTATATATCCTTCGATTTGCACGAAATTTGGCATAACGTAGTTAATTGAGTCTAGAATGATGTCTGACAAGTTTCGTGAAAATCGGTCCAGATTTGGATATAGCTCCCATATATAGTTTCGTCCGATTTCATGTAAATGGTGCCCCAAACTCCCTATATATCCTTCGATTTGCACGAAATTTGGCATAACGTACTGAATTGGGTCTAAAATGATGTCTGATGTTTCGTGAAAATCGGTACAGATTTAGATATAGGTCCCATATATAGTTCCTTCGATTTCATGTAAATGGTGCACCACATATATCTTGCGATTTGCACGAAATTTGGCATAACGTACTGAATTGAGTCTAGAGTGATGTCTGCCAAGTTTCGAGAAAATCAGTCCAGATTTCTATATAGCTCCCACATATAGTTTGGTCAGATTCCATGTAAATGGTGCACCAAAGTCCCTATATATCTTTCGTTTTGCACAAAATTTGGCATAACGTACTGAATTGCGTTGTTTCGTGAAAATCGGTCCAGATTTAGATATAGCTCCCTTTTATTATAGATTGATTTTAAGTAATTGACGCACCAAGGAACCAATAGGAACAAAACGTTCTGAAATTAGTATAACCTATCCTGTGATAAGTTTGTTTGAAATCGCTTAATATTTGGATAGAGCTTCCATATATATTTTCGCCCGATTTCAAGTAAATTGGGCATCAAACTTCCCATGTTAGTCAGTTTGACATCAAATTTTGCACAACGTACAAAATTGAGCATAGAATTATGTAGTTGCGTTTTCTAGAAGTACAGACATAGCCCAACGGATGACCCATTTATATTTGTTTGAAGTCGATTTACATACTTTATGGATAGATCTACGTAGATTCACATTTAGATAAATATCACATATTTTATTTCATCCAATTTCATGTTAATAGCCCTGTTTAATATACCCATAGTGGTGAAGGGTATCATATAGTCGGCCCCGTCCGACTTTACTACTTTCCTTACTGGTTTTTGATTGTTGTTGTCTTTTTTTAACTATTTAAGATAGACGCATTTTTTATGTCGTAGGTAATTAAGATTTGTGACAACAAGAAAAGAGACAATATTTAAAACTTAAATTTTAAATTTCAATGATTTTAAATTTTCTGAGAAATGTATAATATATTTGAAGACTTAAATCAGAAGAGAGGCCAGTAAAAGCTTTGCGGTAATTTGAAGTTCCTAGCTTCATTATCCAACCGAAAATGCTGTAATTTCACATATCGAGATTTCAGAGCGTAAAATACCTACTCACAGATATGTTTTTAATATGAGCCCATGTTCCGAACTAGTTCCCATGAAAAGGTCCAGTTCTTTTATAGTGGCCCGCATTAACCGATTTTGATTTTATTATTTCAAAATAATTTTCGGCTTAAAAAATAAATACAATTTATACTCACCGATTTTAATTACAGCGTAAAGTACATTTTTGTTGATGAAAAACAAGAACCATATAACTTTTTTTTAGCATACCTCCATTTACGGAAGAGAGCCAAAACTCACCCTAGAAAATTTATATTTTTTATTAAGGCTGAATTGTCTGTCTGCCTGTCCGGCTGATAAATGCCGCCTTTTCGAAAGAACATTGACATGGACGACCTTGAACATGTGATCTTTATGTCTTTCTGGAACCTATGCTAAATTTCATTTCATTCGGGCAAGTTTGGAATCGTTTGCGTACAATGATACAAATTTATGTAAATCGATATAGAGCGAACTTGATACAAGCTTCGGTAGGCCGCACTCTTCGCAACGTAGCAGACATCATTCTAGACTCAATTCAGTACGCTATGCCAATTTTTGTGCAAATCGAAGGATATATAGAAACTTTGGTGCACCATTTACCTTAAATCGGACAAAAATATACAAAAATTTTGTACCGATTTTCACGAAACTTAGCACACATGATTCTAGATTTAATTCAGTACGCTCCACCAAATTTCGTGCAAACCAAATGATATATAGGAACTTTGATACATTATTTACATTAAATCGGACGAAAATATATATGGGAGCTATATCTAAATCTGAACCGAATTGCACGAAACTTAACACACATCATTCTAGACTTAATTCAGTTCGATCCGCCAAATTTCGTGCAAATCGAAAGATATATAGGGACTTTGGTGCATTATTTACATTCAATAGGACGAAAATATATATAGGAGCCACGTCTAAATCTGAACCGATTTTCACGAAACTTAACACACTTCACTCTAGACTTAATTCATTACCTTATGTCAAAATTCGTGCAAATCTAAAGATATATACGGACTTTGGTGCATTATTTACATAAAATCGGACGAAAATATATATAAGAGGTTTATCTAAATCTGAACCGATTTTCCCATTTTGAACAGGGTCCTTGGCCCAATAAGTGAATTGAACCAAATGTCATCCAAATCGGATTATAAATGCGAACTGTGCTTTGTTCACAAAAATACATGGACGGACAGACGGAAGGACAGACAGACGGACATGCGTAAATCGACTCAGAAAGTGATTCTATGCATATTCTCAAAAGGAACCATGGGTCTATCTCGATTCCTAGTGTCTGTTACAAACATATGCACAAAGACATAATACACTGTTCCACAGTGTGGTGAAGGGTATAAAAATGGTATCTATAGACCCACTGACTGTTGTAACTACTCCATAGAGAATTATACGTAAATCTAATACGAATCCTATTGAGTATCCGATTGATCGATTGATTCGAAGAACTCTCTTTCACAAATTGTCAACATGTCTGCTTTTTCTCAATGTTTACTTCTTAGTTTCATAGCCTAGGCCTAATAGGGCCAATAAATTTCAAAAATGTTGTAAAAGTTTACCACATACCTATATACCATTATGTGAATCAAATTGGCACCCAAACGTAAAAATAGGTATGTATACAACATTAAATAAATGGTAATGTAGGGGTCTGCGGGGAAGAAGAATGCACTGCTAAAATATTGTTTTTTAGATAATATTCAGTTAACAACAACTCCAACAAGATGTCTGCTATATGATATATTTTATATAACAAGCCTAAAATAAGGCAACATATGCCAATCTTCACGAAATTTTACATGTAGGATTGGTTCTGGCCAGGATATTATAGCTTTGCGCAGCCCCAAATGTTTGTAACGCCGCGAAATATTGGTCCAAGACCCACCATTAAATATACCGATCGTCATATCTCGACTAGATGAGTCGATCTAGACATGTGTCCGTCTGTCCATTATAATTTTTAATCACGATACAGACCATTGATATGGACCAATCTCCAAAGTTTTGAACCCCCTATTTTTGGTAAAGATCGGTTAATATTTAGCGGGTCAAATGGACCCTGACTCTTGTGTGAAAAATTACAAAATTTGTATTCTATGGTATATATATTTAACCCTGAAGGACATATACCCCAGTAGCTGATAGTATGTTCAAGAGGAGTGGTTGATACCAATTATATTGTCGCATGTACTCGGATGTGAGAGTTACCCTTAAATATTTACAGGTGCTTACGTATTCATTCATATATTATTTACTGATCGCTTCGAAATTTTCCATGAGGATCCATGTATGGTTAAGGATAACGCCTATAATTATCGTTGATGATCAGATAATAATTTTGGGATGAATTGAAGCGAAAAGTTAATTTTTTTGAGTCGATTTATAGGCCACAATTGAAAGCCGAACATCACAACACAAGCCACGGTGAAGGGAATCTGAAGGAATCTGAATTAGAAGGGCTGTACTGAATATTAGTAATAATTGAAATATTGACCAGGCTCTAAAAAAATCCGCAGAAAGTTAGAGTTCCGTGGTAGTTGTGTTGTTTTGAACTAGATCTTCTGATAATAAAACCTGCACCTATGATCGATTTGTACCTCTAAGCCAGGGGCTTTCACTTCCAGAAGAAATTTTACACCTCAAACTCTTGTATTTCGTAATTCCATCTTTTAAAAATTAATATTCTGCATTGATGATTTACCTTTATATTGTGCAAAAAAAAAAGAAAAAATGCAAATCATGTCACAATATTCCCACTAACATTATCTATCTAATATTTTGTATTTAATTAAACCCAAACTCCTAAATGTTTTTTCTAGTACAACATTTCCCAGGGACCGCATACCATAGCCCATCACGTCTTTTATGATGAGTTTTTTTTAGTTGCTGCACATTTCCCTGTACTTCTCTGTTCTGTACGTCATAAATATAGCTTTTGATGGAAAAGTTGATGATGCTACTGCATCTTAGCAGCAGCCAACTCAAATTGTAAGTCCGATGCACATATTCATCCAAACTCCATACTACTGAGTTTCTTTTCCTTCCACGAACGTGTTGTGCTTCACGAACGCGTACAACATTCAAACGATATTCGTGACACAACGAAAACTGCATTATCTACCAGCAGCTAGTTGTTTTTTTGTGGCGAGTGGTCGTCGTCGAGACAACTCAGAAATAAAATTCTTTTGCCAATGAAAACATTATTTATAAATTTTCCTCCTTGTTATTATGCAACACTTGTTTCACAGAAGTGTCTATGAAATGTAGCCCTCATCTCTCGTACAGGTATCGTTGTAATTCATACCGAAGGCACTATTGTCCTTTTTTTGTTTTCTTGTCTATCGGACGCCTTCCAGCCTCCAACCTCAAGTTGTCGCTTTTTATTGCCACA
The DNA here is from genome assembly GCF_032173495.1 of Musca vetustissima. Lineage (NCBI taxonomy): Eukaryota > Metazoa > Arthropoda > Insecta > Diptera > Muscidae > Musca > Musca vetustissima. The sequence continues at coordinate 35,596 of NW_026888329.1, forward strand.
AAGTTGATGTTGAATGTTGTGCATCGTTGTCTTAATAAATTTCATATTTATCATTTTATGGTGACATGTTTCGGGGACACTTGAAGATTTCCAAAAGGAGTTTCGTGATATTTGAGGGAATTTTGTGAAGTAAGTTTTGATATAGCATTACAAAACTATTGAATATTTAGAAATGTACTATGCCAGATATATGGGTTTAAAAAACATACTTACTTATTTAGCTGGCTCGAAACATAACATTTGTTCCAATAGCCAAGCTTTATCCAATTTGTAATATCCTCCACTTGATGTTTGGAGTACAGAGTGTCATTTCTGTTAAACTTTGCATCTCGTATGACCTTTTCCAGCAGGATTTTAAGAAGGTCACACGAGAAGCTGTCATCTTGTCTGAAGCCTAGATCGGTATTGAAAGGCTCGGAGAGGTTCTCTCCGACTTTAATTGCTGACCATGAAAGTTATCTTATATAGCCGTATTAATTTTATAGGAATGCCGAACGCAGACATGGGTTTAAACACCTCTGTGCGGATTGGGCTATCGAATGGGATCTTATAAACGACGAATAGGTGGAATGTATCGATGTATTTTTCGTGGGTCTTTTCCAGGTTTTTGCGCAGAGTTAAAATCTGGTCAAAGACCGATTTTCCAGGTCTGAAGCTGCATTGGTATGGGACAATAATACCATTGACCATTGGTCTCAGCCGTTCACACAGTACGCTGGATAGCACTTTATATGCGATGGGAAGCAGACATATTCCTCTATAGTTAGCACATATCGCCTTGTCTCATTTTTTGTGCACGGGAAACAGGATGCTGAGGTTCTAATCATTGGGCATGCGTTCCTCTAGCCAAATTGTACTAACCAGCTGTTGTATGCTCCTGACCAGCATCTGACTACCGGTCGTGATAGTTCGGCTGGTAATCCATCGGTACCTGTTGCTTTATTATTATTCAGCTGATTTTGACCCCATTTGACTAGGTGGTACACACTATATAAAGTCATCTCATATTGGTTTTGGGGTATCTTCTTCACCGTTACTATTTGATACAAGAAGCTTTGCAAAATTCTCCTTCCAGATCCTCAACACGCTATATGTATCTGTCACCAGGTTTCCTTCGTCGTCCCTACAGGAGGATATGCTTGCACCAAAGCTTTCGGTTTAGCGTTTTACTCGTTGGTAAAATATCCGGGCTTCACTTTGACTCCTGTACATCTCGATTTGCTCCCGCTCACCTTGTTCTTTCTTCTATTTTCTGGATATACATTTCTCTCTCATTTTCTCCGATAATTCTCTCTCCCATTACGTGTTGCTACTGTCTGCATGGTTGTCCTACGTTTTTCATATCAATATCATTACTACACCATTGCCATTGTGTTTCTATATTATTATCGGGACAAGGAGTGTTTTCGTCAAGCAGATGAGTAAGTTGAGCGAAGTAGACATCTGTTTTCTGCTGTGTTTGCAGCGTTTCGACATCGATTTGCCGTGACGTTAGACCGCACCTTTGCTGCTACATTAAGAGGATTCAAGATAGCGGTCCGAATCGATATTCGCTCTTCGGAATGATCGAACGTCTAAAAGGCTGGATGAATGCCTTTCTCCGTCTATCACAACATGATCAATTTTATTTTTCGTTGTTTGATCGGGAAAATGCTGGTGGCCTTGTTTATATCGAGGTGCTTGAATCTGGTGCAACCATGTTTTTTGCTGCCGCGAAGCCAATCAACCTCATGCCGTTGTCGGAAGTTTCTTCATGGAGTCTGAATTTTCCGACGGTGGGGCCAAAAATATTTTCCAATTTCGAGTGGGAAATTTATTGCCATTGTGCTTCTATATTATTGTCGGGACAAGGAGTGCTTTCGTCAAGCAGATGGGTAAGTTGAGCGAAGTGGACTTCTGTTATCTGTTGTGTTTGCAACGTTTCGACGTCAATTTGCCGTGACGTTAGACCGCACCTTTGCTGCTACATTAAGAGGATTCAAGATAGCGGTCCGAATCGATATTCGCTCTTCGGAATGATCGAACGTCTAAAAAACTGGATGAATGCCTTCCGTCTATCACAACATCATCAATTTAATTTCTCGTTGTTTGATCGGGAATATGCTGGTGGCCTTCTGTATATCGGTGTGCTTGAATTTGGTGCTACCATGTTTTTTGCTGCCGCGAAGCTAACCAACCTCATGCCGTTGTCAGAAGCTTCTTCATGGAGCCTTAATTTTCCAACGGTGGGGCCAAACATATTGTCCCATTCCGATGTTGGCATGGCCAGGGCAGTGTTCATATGCAGTTTCTAAGTGTTCGTAAAAGAGTGTTCGGTCGGAGCATGGGCGCAAATGAGACTGATGTACGAGAACTTTGCTTTTATAGGGATTATAGCAATTCGCTCATCTACTGGAGTGAATTTGGAGACGAGGTATTTTATTCCCCTGTGAACCATAAATCCGCAGCCAAATTTATGTCTCGTTTCATGGCAGCTATAAAACACGGGCGTAATCATCTAATTTACTGACGCCACTCCCATTCCATTTCCTGTAAAGCAATAATATCGGCTTTCTACTTATTTAGTACATCCGCCAAAGCGAAAACTGCGCCTGTTCTATTCAAGGTGGGCACATTCCAAGTGAAGGTTCGCAGATCGTGGTTCTTTCTACGTTTGAGGGGGTCGTCAACATTAGGGGGTTGGGTTTTCTTTTTCGTTGCTTTTTTATTGGTAGGGGGTGTTTCTGAGTGTGGTTCTTATGGGTGAACTCACGGTACATATCAGAACTCTATCTCAACGGGCGTTGAAAGTAGCAACCCCAGGTGAGGCCAGTCTCCACAATTGAGATGAAAGAGGTACCAAGGCAAGCCTGGGAATTGCCATGTTAAAGGCTGTCAGAGCCGTTCCTTGGTATCTATCATCCCCTACGCCACCCTTAAGAACATACTTATAGTGGCAATTTCTTCATACCTTAAATGTGAACTTATCTACAGCCAACGTAGACTTTCGAAACTCAACATGTATACCAGGTGTTCCCTATAATAATATCTACAACAAAAATTATAATAGAAAATCTCTCTCCACACAGAATAAATTATTAATGATAATTTAATATTAATTAAACCATTTTTGTAATAAACTTCAGATTCACTTTTTTACCACCTCCCTTTGATGATTCCCTTTTTTACCACCTCCCATTGATGTTGTCATTCGAACACCAGTTGTCTACAAGGACACAGCTGGCAAATTCCCCTTTTTATTGAAAAAAGGGATTTCATGTTAAGGTGTTGCAATTATTTCCGTTCATTTAAATTTTCCAACTTTGTTCCGGGTTTATTTTTATCATTTTCATTTATTTTCTCATTGTGGGCTTTTGGGTGACATGTTTTATTCCTCAGTTTCTTTTTTGAGCGGAAATCAATTTTCTTTGCATTCCAGCACTTTTTCGCCATTTCTTTTTTTTTCTTTTTGTACCTTCCAACTGGTTTTCTGCTTAATTTTGTGTGTAATACTGAACCGGAAAGAGTGAACGGCCGGAAGGGCTATCCACATTTTTTATAGAATGACATTAAAACACAGCTGCATTTAATTTGTTAACCCTTTACTAACCATTAAATTTTAAATGTCTATGAGTGTTTGTGTGGGGGGATATCTTCAGAGATTCCTGTAGGAAAAAAAGACAAGGGAGTACGGAAAAGACTATAATTGAAACATTAACGTTAACGCACGTTTGGTACATCGAAATGAACGAATGGAGGAACGAACAAGTGAAATGCAATATAACCAATTTCAAGCTAAAGGCAAATAATTGCCGGACAAGCTTAAGAGCATATAACATTTTTGTTCGGTATTACCCTTCAACGAAGCGTAAAATAGGACAACGCCAAGAAAAGAAAAAAACAACAACAACAAAAAGAATATTGTCCTGGCCAAAAGGCAACAACCGGAGTAAGTAGCAGCTCGCAAATGGTCCGGGAAAATTAAAAGAAAAGAAAAAGAAAACTAATTTCAGAGTCATGCAGCTTTCACTGAAAATATCTTCTTTCTGGGAGCTTTGCATCTTCTCTATGTATGTGTGTGTTTTTTTTTTGTCCTTGTGCTTGCTGGCCAGCTTACCAATGAACTCCCTACTCATTACAAATGGCAAATGTATTGCTTTGCTCCTGCAAAAAATAAGAAATATTTCTTACATTTTTTTTCTGTGTGTGTGCTTGAGTGTCCCTGTCTGTTTTAATTTCCATTTCTTTGTATAGTTTTGTTGTTTCTTGGAAACATTCTTGGAACAAAATTCAAAACGAAATGAACGAAACATAAAATGTGACATTAATTTTAATGTCCATAAGGAATTATATTATGGAATTCTTGCCATTTCTTTATGTTGTCATAAATATTATTCATTTCAAGTGAGATGATAATGGACTTTTTAACATGTCCAAAGGAAATTGATAATGACATTTTAACTGGTAACTGTTGCACTTAGTTGTCATAGATGGAGTATGGGTAAGATATTTGATATAATGAAGGAGAAGAAATGTTAGTAGGGAAATTTCCAACGATACATATGAATGAACAAAAATATTTGAAAAGCCATAGCTGTTCAAAACATGCTCATAATTCCAAATTCCTAATATTACTCGGGTCCTTTATATTGGGACTACGTTATTACAATATGTGATATTAGGTAGTCTATGCACTGAAAAATAGTTAATAGAAAACACAAATTAGAAAAATAAAGCGAGCTTATTGTATATGGGATTAACACATAGACAAGTTTTGCTGTGGAAATAGGTTTATTCACTTGTAATGTGAATTGGCAAATTAAAGCCATTTCAATAGGAAAATTCAGACAAAATACCGAAAATGTGAAAAGACCTTTATTTGGGGCTATGTCCAAACATCACTGCCAATTTCGTCCAATAAATCCACTAAAACCTTCAAAACACCGTAAATGGGTCGGATTCTTATGTAGGTGATATGCTAAAACATGGACCTATATCGATAATGTTTTACATAGATGTATGTCAGCTTCCTATACTGCGGATTGTCAAATTTCAGCTCATTCGCATAGAAGATGCGAAAATTTTCAACACAAATACCGAAAAGTCTGCTCTACCGTCATATAGAAACTATACCAGTAGAAAACGGATTCGGCTTTAAATTGTTAATTGGCTTTTCATTGTGTAAAAACTCACCCTTTTATTTTATAATAACTAATATTTTATTGATACCTACTTTCTTACCGGTTAAATTCGAACTTTTTGGTATGGTCAGCATATTACCAGATCTCTCAACCGAATTGACTATAAAACCATTAGATAACGTCATCTTCCAATGTCCGGTGACAATTTGAAATTTTGGATTCTGATTGCGTATCAAATATCCCTCCCACAGTACTGCTTATTGTCATATACAGAGTCCACGTAATGCAATACAAATTTAGGCGATTTGTGGATTTTACGTGTCTAGGAAAATTTTCCAAATGTCTGCAATTTAGTATTGCTATGTTGTTTTTAACGACTATCAGGGCTAATTTTCTAAGGGCCAGAGGTGCGGAATTTTAAAAAGGTATATATGGACGTGAATTTTCAAATAATGTTTTTCATGAGAATGTTTTGTTTCGAATATTTTTTGAATATTTATTTTCAAGAACTATAAAAGCTAAAGGATTACATTTTTTTAAAACGTTATTTTCAAACCTATATGCTTGATGCTTCCAAAAATCAACAAAGGTCTGTACCGCTAACATTTTGAGAAACTCTCTAATGCCACATGTCTCTCATACATCGATTATATGTTTAAGATATATGCAATTTTCACTTGACATTTCAAAGAGATATTCTTGAGTAGTTATAAGTTGAAATTAAGTAAATTAAGTAAGGACAGGAAGGTGCCTCCACCACTTTGTATACATACAAGAGATGCTCATATGTACTGTAGATAGAACAGACATAGCATCTTTGGAGGACCATTGAAATGGAATCGCACGAAATTAAATCTATGCTAAACCCACCAAAACCCACCCAAAACAATTAGGTTTTTGACAAAACAGCTATCTCCATGATCATTTTGCAAATTAGGGATACTTTACTCAATTCTATATCGAAAATAAAACGTTAAGTTGGGCCGGGCCGAACTTTGGATACCCTCCACCATACTGTATACTGACAGATACTTCAAATGAAAATATAGGAAAAATACCAAAAAGTGAACCTATACCGATAATTCTACAAACGGATTTATGTTAACCATTATGTACACCAAATAAAAATTTCTGCAATTTTTAATGGGGATTTTTCCTAAACTCTGAAAACCCCAAAGTGTGGACTGATATTAATAACGTATGGTAGAGTATAAAATCCTCAAACTACTGCAATTTAGATTGCAAAGTTATATGAGGCTATGCCTAAAGGGGAACCAATATTGATTTCATAGTGTAGGAATTAGCGAATATTTGGGGTTATCATTTTATGCGGGCTATGCCTAATTAATGACCGATATATGTCAATTTCGAACCAAATATTTTAATTATGTATCTCAATGCAGTTTAGAGGTTGCAGTTATATAAGGCCATTACCACAGGTTTATATAGATCATTCTCGAACCTCACGTTCTAATTTTTTATCTCGATATCCTCCGTAGGTAGAATGATTAAAACAAAGTCTTAGAACCTAAACCAAAACGCGGCGCAATTCAGATAACTATTTTAATATAAAAAGGGGGTTATATGGGGACTACCCCTAAAAGGGGGCGAATATTAAGACTACAAGAAACCAAATTACAAAGAATTTGGTTGAAAAACGCGTTCAAGAACCCCGAAATATCGAAAATTGGGGGGTACCCTTATATGGTGGCTACCCGAAAAAATGAACCTAAATTTATAATTTTTAGTGGAAAGATTCGCTACCTAATAAGAACTCGGAGTACTAAATTACAGCCAATTCGGTCGAAAATTACGATTAGAAACCCCAAAATACCGAAAATTTGTGGGTACTGTTATATGGGGACTGCCAGAAAAAGTGAACCCATATTTATAATTTTTAGTGGAGTAAGTTGGTACCCAATAAGAACCCGATGTACAATATTTCAGCGAATTGAGTTATAAAACGCGCCCAAGAACCCCAAAATACCGAAAATTGGGGGTACCCATATATGGGGGCTATCCGAAAAAATTGACCTATTTGTATAATTTTTAGTAGGTAGATTTGGTACCCAATAAGAACTCAAAGTATCAACTTTCAGCGAATTCGGTTGAAAAATGCGATGAAAACCCCAAAAATACCGCAAAATTGGGGGTACCCTTATTTGGGGACTATACGAAAAAATTGACCCATATTTATAACGAAAGACTCTATACAAATTTTTGATCACCTATCCCAATTCGTTTAGACGCTGGAGTGATTACAATAGACAGACGGACGGAAATGCTTAAATCGTCATACAATTTTACGCTAATAAAGAATATATATACTTTATAGTCGGAAATTAGTATTTCAATACGTTAAAAACGGAAAAACAAAACTAATATACCCTCTATACTATGGTGTAGGGTATAAAATCCGACCATTTGGCCTGAACACGTCCAACATTTCGTGGCGATTGGTCCACAACTGTCGGCCCACATCGTGTTTACAAATTATAGTTGACAGACGGGCGAACGAACAAAAGTGTCTAGATGGACTCAGCTAGTCCAATATTTCGAGGCGTTACAAATTCTTGGGGCCACACAAAGCTATAATACCCTTACTTACTTTCAGTATTTTGAATCTTTTATTAGTATTTTGTCGCAATGCAACATTAAGTTTTTGAAGGCTAGCAACAACAAATGATTCCATTAATATAGGTTCATATTTCAACATAGCCCCCATACAAGGCTAGCTTCACATTGTCAATATTTTTAAGGTTTTAGGCGCATTTTTCATTTGTGGAAGTTAAAATTTGGATATCCCAGATACTGGAGGTTAAAACTTGATCAAGACTTGATAAAGATAAAAGCTTGGTTCAAATCTGACATTTCATTCGCCTGATATTGGATTTAGAAGGAGTGGGCCAATGGGTCCCATCTTTCTACTTAATCTAGGTTTGGTAAAGATAATAGGTTGAACAAAGTTTCATGAAAAACGGATAGACTGTTTGCATGTTATTATAAAATTAATTTTTAGCACAATTTTCGCCATTTTGTGGGGGAGGTACCAGAAGGAGTTGACCGTTATTCCCCATCTTCGAACTTAAATTAAGTTTGGAAGAAATATTAATTTGGAAGAAATCGATTATTCCCTTCGAGAGTTATCGTGCGCACCAGCCAGCCAGACAGACGGATATTTGTAAATCGACTCCAAATATTCTGAAACGGATTTGGTCCAAAGAAACATGGGGTCTCAGAACAAATATTTCGATGAGACTCATTTTCACCATATCAAAGCGTTTATACCCTCATTAGCCATAAGGCTGAGAGTATAAAAATGTTCGTATGCTGAAAACTTCTTAGAGGGTTCTGTATATAGCACATATTTTACCGGTCTTCTATAGGCTGAAAAGTTCTAGTAGCAATATTTTGTTATAAAATTGCAATTTTGTATTTAAGCTCTTATAGAAAAACTTGAAGACTTATAATAATTCAAACTTTGCCAATAAAATTAATTACCACTTAGACCAATTACTTAATGTGTCTGATGATTTCTTCCAATAAATAACTCAGTTTTTGTTAAAATTGTTAGATCTTCATTCATTTTTTCTTTATTTCCCAAGAAAAATTGTAAGAAGTGTTTCGAAGAAAATTGCCCACTTAAATTCAAGTACTTATGGCATCGTTACAATTTAAAAGTTCATAACTCATATAATTTATTAAATACTGCAATAATAATAACGCTCACCTACTTATTTCTGTTTTTGATTTCTATCGCTTTTAATTTTCATTCATTTGCCAATCGTCATCATGCTTCAGCTTTTGTTTGTTCTCGCCAGCCGGATACCAAGGAAACCTTTGTCAATTATTTTTATTTCAACAATTTGACCGTTTAATGATTTTGAAATACTCAACGCCGGATCGCCAAAGCTACAGACATCCGTTTAAGCTTATCAATGTTTGTTGGTAATGTTGTTCTTCTTGTTGTTGCTGTTGTTGTGTTAGAGAAAACTGCAAAATATTCGCTCAACCGTAATGCCTTTGTTTTGCCAAAGTGATTGTTTGCCTGGAAAAAAGAAAAATATTTAATTTAGCATAATTTCCAGTTACGCGTATAACCAATTAAAATTTCAAATTACCATCGCCAATTGGCTGTTTGTCATAAAATATTAATGATGCCATTCGGTCAAAACGGTGCTATTGCGTTATAATGGTTTTGGTATTTGTACTCAGCGCGCCGTGACTTTGTTCGTTCGTCCTGCCCATTCACATATTTCTTCGTCCTTGCCATTCAAGTACTACTTGAGGTGGTCAGGCTAGCTAGAGTGGTGGGTGGTTGGCCAGCTGACTGACTAACTGAATGCCTGGGTCAGGTCAATTGTAAGAAAATTTCGATTAAGGTAATAACAACATTTATAGGCTCTAAGCATTTAAGGGCCATAAAGTAAAAAAACTTTATGTTGAAGTAGCCTGGCCGTTCGGTCGTCCGGCCATTCAAGCATATTGGAAATGACGAAATGAAAATAAACGCTCGGTTGCTTTTCAAAGACGACTTTGTCTTGGTGGTACTGTGGATTTTTTCTTTGATGTAACAGTGACTTGAAATGAAAATATGTGGAGATTGTGTTTGTCCTGCAGAAGAAAAGGTATTCCCCGAGTTAGTGATGTGTAAAGAAATTATTTAATTACTAAAAAGGGAACAAAAAATGATATTTATTTAGGCAGGGTCCAATATTGTATACCCTCCACTTTGAGATGGGTATTCAAAAATACCTAAAATAGTTCGGGACCATTATATTGGAGCTGCGTCATATCATGGATCCTGTCTAAAAACAAAGAAGCAGACTGCAAATAGGAAAACTACAAGTTGGAAAAATTCTGGTGGGACCCTTACATGCCGAATGTTCGCAGTACCTTAATATGGGGGCTCTGACATAAATTTATTTACGCACCAAGACCACGGAACGTCCAGGTTCTATCCTATCTACATGTTTTTAGCAACTAACGAATCAGGAAGATTTAATATAATACCAGTAAGGAAAATAGTAAAGTCGGACTGGGCCGACTATATGATTACCTTCACCATTATGGTGCACCATTTCTATTACCTAGAACGAAAACATATATGGGAGCTATATATATATACATCTGAACCGATTTTCACGAGATTTAGCACACATAATTATAGACTTAATTCAGTACGCTGTGCCAAATTTCGTGCAAATGGAAGGATATATAGGGACTTGGGTGCACCATTTCTATTAAATCGGACGAAAATATATATGGGAGCTATACACGGACATGCTTAAATCGAAAGAAAGTGATTCTATACATATTCTCAAAAGGAACTATGGGTCTATTTCGTTTCCTTTTGCCTGCTACGAACATATGCACAAAGACATAATACCCTGTAACACAGTGTGGTGAAGGGCATAATTACAGCTACCTGATAAAAGGATCAATTTTGGAGGTCCCTTGAATATAAGATGTATGGATAAAACACATATATGGGCACTCTAACGATCTATCTGTATATTAATCCACTGTATGCCTTCTATGAACAAAATACTTCCATCGATCTACTATGGAAAATATATTGGTCTTCTCGAACGGCAATCTATGGACAGAAGATATATAACAGCCCTTTATGGATAGAAGACCTCCGAATGCCTTCTTTGGATAGCAGAGCTTTAACAGTCTTATATGGATAGAAGACCTCTAGCAGTCTAATATGGATAGAAGGCCTGCAACGGTCTTCTATGGACAGAAGACGTCTATCGGTCATCTCTGGACAGAATACCTCTATCGGTCTTCTATGGACAGAATACCTCTATCGGTCTTCTATAGACGGAAGACCTCTATTTGTCTTCTATGGACACAAGATCGGAGAGAAGACCTCTATTGGACTTCCATGGACAGAAGACCTCTATCGGTCTTCTATGGACAGAAGACCTCTATCGGTCTTCTATGGACAGAAGACTTCTATCGGTCTTCTATGGCCGGAAGACCTCTATCGGTCGTCCATGGACAGAATATCGGAGAGAAGACCTCTACTGGTCTTCCATGGACAGAAGACCTCTATCGGTCTTCTATAGATGGAAGACCTCTATTCGGAGAGAATACCTCTATTGGTCTTCCATGGACAGAAGACCTCTATCGGTCTTCTATGGCCGGAAGACCCCTATAAGTCTTGTATGGCCGGAAGATCTCTATCGGTCTTCTATGGCCGGAAAACCTCTATCGGTCTTCTATGGCCGGAAAACCTCTATCGGTCTTCTACGGCCGGAAGACCTCTATCGGTCTTCTATAGACGGAAGACCTCTATCGGTCTTAAATGGACAGAAGACCTCTATCGGTCTTCCATGGACAGAAGATCGGAGAGAAGACCTCTATCGGTCTTCTATGGCCGGAAGACCCCTATAAGTCTTCATGGACAGAAGACTTCTATCGGTCTTCTATAGACGGAAGACCTCTATTCGGAGAGAAGACCTCCATGGACAGAAGACCTCTATCGGTCTTCTATGGCCGGAAGACCTCCATCGGTCTTCTATGGCCGGAAGACCTCTATCGGTCGTCCATGGACAGAAGATCGGAGAGAAGACCTATATTGGTCTTCCATGGACAGAAGACCTCTATCGGTCTTCTATGGCCGGAATACCCCTATAAGTCTTCTATGGCCGGAAGATCTCTATCGGTCTTCTATGGCCGGAAAACCTCTATCGGTCTTCTACGGCCGGAAGACCTCTATCGGTCTTCTATGGACGGAAGACCTCTATCGGTCTTAAATTGACCTCTATCGGTCTTCCATGGACAGAAGATCGGAGAGAAGACCTCTATCGGTCTTCTATGGCCGGAAGACCCCTATAAGTCTTCTATGGTCGAAAGACCTCTATCGGTCTTCTATGGCCGGAAGACCTCTATCGGTCTTCCATGGACAGAAGACCTCTATCGGTCGTCCATGGAAAGAAGATCGGAGAGAAGACCTCTATCCGTCTTCTATGGCCGGAAAACCTCTATCGGTCTTCTATGGCCGGAAAACCTCTATCGGTCTTCTATGGCCGGAAGACCCCTATAAGTCCTCTATGGCCGGAAGACCCCTATAAGTCTTCTATGGCCGGAAGACCTCTATCGGTCTTCTATGGCCGGAAAACCTCTATCGGTCTTCTATGGCCAGAAACCTCTATCGGTCTTCTACGGCCGGAAGACCTCTATCGGTCTTCTATGGACGGAAGACCTCTATCGGTCTTAAATGGACAGAAGACCTCTATCGGTCTTCTACGGACAGAAGACCTCTATTGATCTTTTATGGATAGAACTCTAGCAATTTTCTAGGGACAATAAACCTCTATGAGTCTTCTATGAATAAAATATATTTGTCAAGCTCTTCAATGGTCTCCAGATGAGGTCCCTAGGTCCCCAACATATGTAAACTCCACTGTGCACAAATTTATCCCTTATTCTTCATTACATTATGCTCCGTCTTTTTTCCCACCCATAACCCCAAACAAGTGAAATAATTTCGATTATTATTATTATTGTTTCCACTCCATCTTCCGCAGTTTTTAAGGTAATTGAGCTGAGGCTAAACAAATAACAAAGTATGAATGTCATAATACAGGAAAAAGAAACGACCGCCCACTAGACCGAAAAGGGGTTAGCTAACGTAATGCGGAAGGATAATTTGAATAGCAGCAACAACAACAACGGTCGGACACAATCAATGACAGAGGCGTGAATAGAGGAAGTGGTCGATACCCACCACTCTGCCCGGCATTGAGAGGGCGAGAGTTTGTTTTTTCGAAAGGATAAATAAATAAAATGCCAACGACGGCAACAGCTGTAAAAGCAATCTAATAATAATTATTATTTTATTGGTAAAGCATTTAACTGGAAATCTATAAAGAAAAGGCATAAAGTTAAGAAATGTTTCCCCCATCCTACAACTTCGGGTTTTGTTTCTGTAAAATTTGAAGAAAAAAGAAATATAGCAAATGAGCTTTTTTAAGGCATCCATCTCAATACCAATACCACAATGTGGCCATGTCAAAAAAAAAAACAAATAAGTATTGAAATCAAAAACATTGGCCTGCAATGTTGAAGGGAAAGAAATTAACCTTAGAAGAGAATGTAGGTGGGTGGAGGAAATGCAGACCCCCCACAATAAAAAACACATTTTGAAATATGATGCGATGTTGTTGGTGTTATAAAGAGTAGCTCCAAGAATATTTATGGTGTTATGTTATGGATTATGAAGGCTACTAAATGTTGGGTAATTAAAACTTGAAACGAGTTTCGACAAAAAAAGTAAGTTGTAAAATTTTGTGTACCTGAAAATGTTTATTTGAAACGATTAAATGGCAGAAATGTGCAGCGCAGCATAACTTTTTCAAGTATTATTTTATAGCCGCAGAGGTCAATTCGGTTCTAGAATTTTTACTAGTATGAGTTGTTGGTATATATAAAAGCACATAGACAAATCTAAAGCAAATAGCGAAGAAATGAAAGTCATAACATTCCCGGTAAAAACTAGGTCTGGAATTTAAGAAAACAAAATGTGAATTTTTCCCAACGGTTATGTCAAAACATGTACCTTTCGCCAATGATGGTTTTTGCTCTACAAGGAATTCGAACTAAAAGACGAAAAAAGCTGGATCCACTTAATTGCGCCTAAATATTGAAAACACCGAGAATGGATCGGAATCTATTTATGAAAATTTTGTAAAACATAGACCTGTATTGAAAAAGTTCTGCAATGGCGTTTTTTGCAATCCAAAAAAAAAAACGGAATTTCAAACTACAGCTATTTAGGTAGAACCAGTAAGGAAATTTCGGAACTAAAACCCTTCACCACTATGGGTATATTAAACAGGACTATTAATATGAAATTGGATGAAATAATATATGTGATAATGTGAATCTACCTGGGTATATCCATAAAGTATGTAAATCGACTTCAAACAAATATAAATAGGTCATACGTTAGGCTATGTCTGTACTTCTAGAAAACGCAACTACGTAGTTCTATGGCCAATTTTGTACGTTGTGCAAAATTTGATGTCAATCTGACTAACAGGAGGAGACTGATGCCCAATTTATTTGAAATCGGGCGAAAATATATATGGAAGCTCTATCCAAATATTAAGCGATTTCAAGCAAACTTGTCACAGGTTAGGTTATACTAATTTCAGACCTTTTTGTTCCTATTGGTTCCTTGGTGCGTCAGTTACTTAAAATATGTGAGCTATATATGTGGGAGCTATTTAGAAATCTGGACCGATTTTCTAGAAACTTGGCAGACATCACTCTAGGCTCAATTCATTGCGTTATGCCAAATTTCGTGCAAATCGAAGGATATATAGGGACTTTGGGGGCACCATTTACATGAAATCGGACGAAACTATATATGGGAGCTATATCTAAATCTGGACTGATTCTCTTGAAACTTGGCAGACATCATTCCAGGCTCAATTAAGTACATTATGCCAAATTTCGTGCAAATCGAAAGATATATAGGTACTTTGGGGCACCATTTACATGAAATCGGACGAAACTATATATGGGAGCTATATCTACATCTGGACCGATTTTCACGAAACTTGGCAGACATCATTCTAGACCTAAACAATTAGGCTGTACCAAATTTCGTGCAAATCGAAAGATATATAGGGACCGTTTACATTAAATCGGTTAATTATATATATGGGAGCTATATCTAAATCTGAACCGATTTTTCCCAATTTCAATAGAGTTCGTCCTTGGGCCGAATAAGTGACCTATGCCAAATTTCATCCAAATCGGATCATAAATGCGACCTGTACATTGTTTACAAAAATACATGGACGGACGGACGGACATGCGTAAATCGACTCAGAAAATGATTCTATGCATATTCTCAAAAGGAACCATGTGTCTATCTCGTTTCCTTTTGCCTCTTACAAACATATGCACAAAGACATAATACCCTGTACCACAGTGTGGTGAAGGGTATAAAAATGCTGGTCAACCCTTCCAAAAGAACCGTAAATGAGGCGGGTCCTTCTTTATAGGCGAGCTATGCTATGGTTTATATAGTAAAACGTATGCAAAGATTTTTTAACACTACGGGAAACGAAACCTGGACCTATTTCTAGGGTCAGAAAATCCATATCGGTCTTCTATGGGCAGGAGAACTATCCTTCTTCTATTATATAAGGATCGCTATCGGTCTTCTAAGTATCAAATTCCAACCCTTGTGAATATAATCTTCAGAAATGGACAAAAAATTTAATGTAAAATCGTTATTAAAAGTCAAGAGAACATGCTGCCTAGATATATGTGGAGCAGTGAGAGCAATACCAACAAGAACTTTGGAGACTATATTGTTGTACATCCAAATATAGTACAGACCAATCGGATCCCCAATTAGTAATTTTGAGTCGGACCGAATACCGGAAATAAGAGTAGTCACAAAATGTGAAACTATGATACCAGAAATGTACTCATGGGATCAGCAGACTGACCGGTATTCTCACAGGACATAAGAGCCTGCGGGCATCCTTCACAATATTAGATGCGAGGGAAGCAACTGGTGTAGAGTGTGTGGAGAAAACAGAGAAATGTTAGACCATACCATTTGCCACGGCCTAGTTTTGTCAAGCTTACCAATCCAATTTCTAGAAAATGGCACCTTTCGTGAAATAACCAATCGAAGGGAATGTGAAAGGAAAAAAACTGAATGACTTCACTAACAAAACCAAATTTCTAGACGTTTAGGACATTCAAGTCCAAAGATGACTTCTTCTAACTTTTTTCCTTCTCTAATGCGTACAACAGGCCACTTTCGGGATTACGTGTATGTCCTAATATTGAGCAAGTGTAAATTATCTCACTTTTCAACCTAACCTAATCTTCAGAATTCAGATAATAGGGCAGGACCTTAAATGTACATTACATCGCTTTGAGTTTGGAAAATTTGGCTAAAACCTTCAAAATACCGAAATGGGGCAGGACCTTCATATGGGAGCTGTGTGGAAACATGAACCTATATGAAGTTTTTCTATCAGGACATCCGATTTGATATATCATTAACTACAGCCACATGTTTAACTCTATGAGGTATTCATAATCCTTGGGTCCCCACTGCGTAGATTCTTGGAGTTTTCTGTTAACTTAGATTCTAGCGCTTTTCCCTATGAGGTATTATTAAATACGCGCTACTTACATACTTGTGCTCCGTAACACTGTGCTTGATGGGTTTATCCTTTGAGGTTTCCCGGTTAAAGCTTTGAGTCCATAGTTTTCACAGTCTTAACCCTCTTATGGCCTTTTTATAAGCCAAGTCGAAGGGAGTACTTAGCCATATATAATATCCTGTCCGGAGTTCCGAGGTCCTCACTATACCTAGCAAATGTATTAAACAACTGCAACGATCCAGACCAAACAGCTGGTTCAATGTGCCGAAGGACTACAGGCTGCCACCTCAACTTATATTTGTCATGGGAGCGGAATAATAATCCGTAGCAGTTAAGTGTGGAACTGCCGAGGCAGAGGTGCGTAATGGTTATATACCGCCGATGAATAGCTCTATACGGCATAATTTATCGGATATTAGATAGACTCCTTTTAGAAGGCTTATCTTTAGGTATAAATTTAGTGAATAAGTTCCCCGACATTCGATATTTAATGATTTGTGCTACAAACAAGTTGCCTGTGTGTAGTATTTTTATACCCTCCACAATAGTATGGAGGGTATATTAGGTTTGTTTTTCCGTTTGTAACGCATCAAAATAATCACTTCCGACCCTATAATGTATATATATCTTGATCAGTGTAAAATTCTATGACGATTTAACGATGTCCGTCTGTTGTAATCACTCTAGCGTCTACACGACTTGAGATAGATCGCCAAAATTTTATTTGGCCTGTCTACAGGCAGGTCAAGATGGGTTATATCGGTCCAAGTTTAGGCATAGCTCCCATATAAGGTACCCCCAAATTTTCGGTATTTTGAGGTTCTTGAGTGCGTTTTTCAACCGAATACGCTGAAATTTGGTACTATGAGTTTTTTTTGGTACAAAATGTCTTCACTAAAAATTATAAATATAGGTAATTTTTTCCGGATAGCCCCATATAAGGGTACCCACCAATTTTCGGTATTTTGAGGTTCTCGCGTGCGTTTTTCAACCGAATTCGCTGAAATTTGGTACTTTGAATAATTTTTGGGTATTAAATGTTTCCACTTAAGATTACAAATAAAGGTTATTTTTTTCGGATAGCCCCCATATAAGGGTACCCCCCAATTGTCGGTATTTTGGGTTTCTTGAGTGCGTTTTTCAACAGAATTCGCTAAAATTTGGTGACTTGGGTTCTTATTTGGTGCCAAGTATCTAAAATAAAAATTATAAATGTCGGTCCACTTTTTCTGGTAGCCCGCCACCCCTCAATTTTCAGTATTTTGTGGGTTTGATCGCATTTCTCCACCGAATTGACTGTTATTTAGTACTTTTAGTTCTTATTGGGTAGCAAATCTCTCCACTAAAAATTATAAATATAGGTCAATTTTTTCTAGCAGCCCCCATATAAGGGTGCACTCAATTTTCGATATTTTGAGGTTCTTAAGCGCGTTTTTCAACCGAATTCGCTGAAATTTGGTATTTTGTTGTCGTATATGGTAACAAATCTCCCTACCAAAAATTATTAATATTCACCCCCTTTTAGGGGGTTTTCCCCATATAACTGTATTCCACCATAGTATGGGGGATATTCTGTAGACGACATAGTATGGAATTCTAAATAGATTTAGCCATATGTTGTAATCATGTTCCTATAGGAGGATATCGACATTAAAACTAGAACGTGAGGTTAGAGAATGAACTATATCAACCCGCATTTAGGCCAAGATCCTACATAAAGGTCCTACCTATTTAATATTTAGCGTGATGGACGGTATTGGGCTTGGAACTTTAGCTATATCGGCCATTAATTAGGCCTAAAGTATTTGCTAATTCCTACATAATGTTGTCAATATTGGTCCCGCTTTAGTATACCTCATATATAATATTGCCCTCTAAATTGGTGTATGTTCAGGATTTTATACACATGTTTCACCCTACCATGCGTTAATAATATATGTCAACATTTTGGGGGTTTGAGATTTTAGGGAAACCCCCATTGAAATTGCTGAAATTTCTATTTGGTTCATAACCAGTGTTGCCAATTTAGCACTTTTAGTGCTAGATTTAGCACTTTTTAAACTCGTTTAGCACAAAAAAATTGATGTAGCACCTAGCACTTTTTTTTCTTTTGTCTGCAGGCAGGTCAAGTTCGAAGATGATCCACGTTTAGGCATAGCTCCCATATAAGGGTACCCCCAAATTTTCGGTATTTTGGGGTTCTTGAGCGCGTTTTTCAACCGAATTCGCTGAAATTTGCTACATTGGGTTCTTATTGGGTACTTAATATGTCCACAAAAATAAATATAGGCCCACTTTTTCTGGTAGCCCCCATATAACGGTACCTTCTAATTCTAGTACCTGTCAGTATATATCTATGGTGGAGGGTATCCAAAGTTCGGCCCGGCCGAACTTAACGGTTATCCACCGGTTATCGATTTCATATTGACGCATTGAAATTCCAATGTTAAAAAAGTGACAGTCGATTTGTAAGCAGGTACTTCATATGGTGACTAAGACATTGTCTGCTAGTAGATTGTTTATTTGAAGAAAAAAAAAACAAATACAGCGGTCCATTGGATGAGAGCGTTGTTAAACACATGAACATGAATATGTTGGAATTTTCTGAAAATATGTTTTTATTCACCGAAAAGGACCAAAATAGAAAAAATCAGGCAAGCATATATTTTTATACCCTTCACCACACTATGGTACAGGGTATTATGTTTTGTGCATATGTAAGAGGCAAAAGGAAACGAGATAGACAACCGGTTCCTTTTGAGAATATGCATCGAATCACTTTTTTAGCGGATTTATGCATGTCCGTCTGTCTGACCATGTTAAATTGTAAACAAAGTACAACTCGCATTTTTGATTCGAATTGGATTTATTTGGGGAAATAGGTTCAGATGTAGATATAGCTTCCATATATATTTTCGTCCGATTTTAGGTAAATAGTGCACACAAGGCCCTATATATCCTTCGATTTGCACGAAATTTGTGCATAGAGTTATGAATTAAGGCTAGAAAGACGTGTGTTAAATTTCGTGATAATCGGTTCAGATTTAGATATAGCTCCCATATATATTTTCGTCCGATTTAATGTAAATAGTGCACCAAAGTCCCTATTAATTCATCGATTTGCACGAAAATTGTCATAGCGATTAAGTCTAGAATGATGGGTGATGAGTTTCCAGAAAATCGGTCCAGATTTCGATATATGTAGCTCGCATATATATTTTCGTCCGATTTTAGGTAAATGGTGCACCAAAGTCCCCACAGGGAGAATCCGAAATACAAAACCGCATATTAGGTTGAAAAATGTGCCCAAAACCTTAAAAAATCAAATATTGGGTATGGTGTACACAAAAAAATCCGATATATTTAATATGGGCAAAATTCCAAAGCTCTGCTTTCAATATTGCGACCTCAATCGGATGGACATGGCTAAATCGACAAGGAGTAGCCTTTAAGAATAATCGGGTCTCTTATGAATATTTCATTATTACATATTAACAATTTTGTTCATTTAATTTTTTAGCACTTTTTTCTGGCACTTTTTTAAAATTTCTAGCACTTTCTAGCATTTTTTTCAACAAAATCTAGCATTTTTTCTGAACAGAGTTTTGGCAACACTGTTCATAACAATTGATTGGAAGAATTGTCGTTATATGTATGTCTTGATTTAGATTAGGCGAGTTTACTTGCGGCAAGTCTTTGTTTGTAGGAGAGAGGGGCAAGGGGAATAGAAATGGAAAAAAATTGCTCGTACCGACAATTTTCTGGCAATTCGTTTTGTGTATTTCGTATCTGTTGACATTTTATATATATTTAAATGTGAAAAAACAACAAATAAAAATTTTTTTTGGAAACCGAATTGCCTTGTATAGACGCATGGAGCAAGTTCAAAAGAGAACGATAAAAATTGCGGGAAGTAAACTCGCCTAATATAAATCAGGACTTAGTTCCCTATGTTTTCATTTCAAAAATTTGTTAGTATTTTTATTGTGAAGGGTGTCCAAAGTTCGGCCCGGCCGAAATTAACGCTTTTTGTACCCTTCACCACACTGTGGTACAGGGTATTATGTCTTTGTGTATATGTTTGTAACAGGCAAAAGGAAACGAGATAGACACATGGTTCCTTTTGAGAATATGCATAGAATCACTTTCTGAGTCGATTTATGCATGTCAGTCCGTCCGTCTGTTGATGTTAAATTGTAAACAAAGTACAGGTCGCATTTATAATCCGATTTGGATGAAATTTGGCACAGCTCATTTATTTGGCCCATTGTCGAACCCTATTGGGAAAAATCGGTTCAGATTTAGATATAGCTCCCATATATATTTTCGTTCGATTTAAGGTAAATGGTGCACCAAAGTCCCTATATACGCTTCGATTTGCACGAAATTTGGTATAGCCTACTGAGTTAAGTCTAGAATGATGTGTGCCAAGTTTCGAGAAAATCAGTTCAGATTTAGATATAGCTCCCTTTTATAGTTTCGCCAGATCTTAGGTAAATGGTGCACCAAAGTCCCTGGAAATCATTCGATTTGCACGAAATTCGTTAAAGCCGACTGAATTAAGTCTAGAATGATGTGTGCTAAGATTCGTGAAAATCGGTTCAGATTTAGATATAGCTCACATATATATTTTCGTCCGATTTAAAGTAATTGGTGCACCAAAATCCTTTCGATTTGCACGAGTTGTGGTATAGGGTACTGAATTAATTCTAGAATGATGTGTGTTAAGTTTCGTGAAAATCGTTTCAGGTTGCAGAATGACATGTGTAGGGATTGATGTTAGTCATTTTAGATATAGATAGAGATCACATATTTTAGTTCGTTCAATTTTATGTCAATGTTCCTTCAAAAAGGTGACGTCTGTTAGGATACATATGCTGAATACACCCACAGTGGTGAAGGGTATCATATAGTCGGCCCAGTCCGACTTTACTATTTTCCTTACTGGTTTCACTTGTTTTTATATCTATCCTTAGATAGATAGGGTACAGCATTTATATGACACTTTCCTCACTATATTCAAGATTATTTGCTGTAGTATAGCGTACTTCCAAGTGGAGTTCGGAATGTTATTTAAAATAAATTTCAAAATCCATTTTGGAGGTTATAACTAGCCGGATCGGACTTAAAGAAAATTTACGTCTTAATGCGAACATTATTCTTGTAGAATACTCAGCACGATTTTCTGACGATATGCTTTATTAATATTAATAATATATGATAATTATGGATCTAAGGATTAACTTCGAATAAAGCGATTAATTTCATCGAAATAATAAGAAAAGAAAAATTCAGAAAATATTCGCATGATTTTATTTTTTTAAATACCATTAAATGCTCTTTGAAATCCATTCCATAACCTTCACTGCAGTGGGATTTTTTTCAAGGAATCTCACTTCTGTTTCCTTTGCATTCCTTTGTGAGATTTATTTGCGAATTGCTTGTGGCAAATTACATTGCATTTTTGCAAATCTTTTGGTAATTATAAATATGTATAAAAAGAAACATAAAGCAATGCACATACACACACACTCATATATACACACATACAAACAAAAGTCATACCATAATACCATTGTTAAAACCAGTAAGGAAAGTAGTAGAGTCGGACGGGGCCGACTATATGATACCCTTCACCACTATGTGTATATTAAACAGGACTATTAACGTGAAATTGGATGAAATAAAATATGTGATATTTATCTAAATGCGAATCGACCTAGATCTATCCATAAACATGCCATTCGTTTGGTACAATGGCACAAATGTATGTAAATCGACTTCAAACAAATATAAATAGGGCATCTGTTGTCCTATGTCTGTACTTCTAGAAAACGCAACTAAGTAATTCTATGCTCAATTTTATACGTTGTGCTAAATTTGATGTCAATCTGACTAACATGAGGAGTTTGATGTCCAATTTACTTGATATCGGGCGAAAATATATATGGAAGCTCTATCCAAATATTAAGCGATTTCAAACAAACTTGTCACAGCTTAGGTTATACTAATTTCAGAACGTTTTGTTCCTATCAGCCTATTGGTTCCTTGGTGCGTCGATTACCTTAAATCGATTTATAATAAAAGGGAGCTATATCTAAATCTGGACCGATTTTCTCGAAACTTGGCAGACATCACTCTAGGCTCATTTCAGTACGTTATGCCAAATTTCGTGCAAATCGAAGGAAACATAGGGACTTTGGTGCACCATTTAAATAAAATCGGACGAAACTATATATGGGAGCTATATCTAAATCAGGACCGATTTTTACGAAACTTGGCAGGCATCATTCTAGGCTCATTTCAGTACGTTGTGCCAAATTTCGTGCAAATCGAAGGATATATAGGGACTTTGGTGCACCATTTACATGTAATCGGACGACACTATATATGGGAGCTATATCTAAATCTGGAGCGATTTTCACGAAACTTAGTAGACATCATTCTAGGCTCTATTCGGTACGTTATCCAAATTTCTTGCAAATCGAATTATATATAGGGACTTTTGGGCACCATTTCCCATATATATGGGAGCTATATCTAAATCTGGACCGATTTTCACGAAACTTGGCAGACATCATTCTAGGCTCAATTCAGTACGTTATGCCAAATTTCGTGCAAATCGAAAGATATATAGGGACTTTGGTGCACCATTTACATGAAATCGTACGAAACTATATATGGGAGCTATATCTAAATCTGGACCGATTTTCTCGAAACTTGGCAGACATCATTCTAGGCTAAATTTAGTACGTTATGCCAAATTTCGGGCAAATCGAAAGATATATAGGGACTTTGGGGCTCCATTTACATGAAATCGGACGAAACTATATATGGGAGCTATATCTAAATCTGGACCGATTTTCTCGAAACTTGGCAGACATCACTCTAGGCTTAATTCAATACGTTATGCCAAAGTTCGTGCAAATCGAATCATATATAGGGATTTTGGGGCACCATTTACATGAAATCGGACGAAACTATATATGGGAGCTATATCTAAATCTGGACCGATTTTCTCGAAACTTGGCAGACATCACTCTAGGCTTAATTCAATACGTTGTGCCAAATTTCGGGCAAATCGAAAGATATATAGGGATTTTGGGGCTCCATTTACATGAAATCGGACGAAACTATATATGGGAGCTATATCTATTCACGAAACTTGGCAGACATCATTCTTGACCTAAATGATTAGGCTGTACCATATTTCGTGCAAATCGGAAGATATATAGGGACCGTTTACATTAAATTGGACGAAAATATATATGGGAGCTATATCTAAATCTGAACCGATTTTTCCCAATTTCAATAGGGTTTGTCCTTGGGCCAAACAAATGAGCTGTGCCAAATTTCATCCAAATCGGATCATAAATGCGACCTGTACTTTGCTCACAAAAATACATGGACAGACAGACGGACGGACGGACATGCATAAATCGACTTAGAAAGTGATTCTATGAATATTCTCAAAAGGAACCATGTGTCTATCTCGTTTCCTTTTGCATGTTACAAACATATGCACAAAGACATAATACCATGTACCACAGTGTGGTGAAGGGTATAAAAATATTAAATGCGGACTTTAAGTTAAGGATATATGGTTTTCATCTCGCTTTCATTCGTTTTCGTTTTGTGTGCATTCACTTGCATTCAATTAATGACAGAGACAAACGGACAGACATACAGAGAGACAGAACAACAAATGGCATAACAATGAAAAATTATATTTAAGTAGACATATCGTATCATTTTGTGGAAATGATTCAAGGAAGTTAATTGTATACAGGGCGCGATTAAATATTTTAAAGGAAATATTAAAGAACAAATTGTGTTTATTTTTATTTACTCCAAATTTAATTTTAATTATTGACTTTAATTTACTTCTCTGAAGCCCATTTACAAACCATTTCCCAATCTATTATTCAAAATATTCCAAACTTCCACCATGACCAAAAAATACACACAAAATATTTATATGCTGTTGGAGGATTTCATTTCATCCGCATCGGCAAAAATTTATGAATTACTTTAAGTTGGGTAACAGGATTATTTCATAAATTTGTCAACCTTTGTTGGCCATGGCCTCCTCCCTCCCAGTCTGATGCCACAGGCCCATGGAAATTTTGCATGTGTTCTCTAAACCTTCAAACTGCCAACCAGCACCCATGCGGATGCGGAGATTAAAAACTTATCAGACGTAATGGAAGCCCTACAGGTACAATTATACAGCAAACTATGTATATGCGGTTCTGTCACATAACCTGGCTGGTTAGCTGGTTGGTTGACTGTCTGACTTAAGCTGATGCTGTTCACAAATAAATTCAAATTATGGTGACTTTGAAAAAACAGCAACAATACCCAAATAAACGAAATACAAACCTGGGCTAAAACAACCGAAATGGTTTTTGTTATGACAGAACCGGATATGACATTGTATTTTTAGTTCAATTTTATTTTTTTGTCTATAAAGATATGTATGTATGCGGGTATGTAACATAAGCAGATTTTAGCCAAAATGGATTTTAACAAGATTGTATTCGCACATACATTCACATATAAGTCGCATGATGATATTAAGCTGACTTTTGTATTAATTAAAGTTTGCGAAGGGGTATAAGAAAGGGTACATTTTTGTGTCCCTGGTCCTTGGATAAATTTTGTATTTTTTTCTGGAAATTATGCATGCATAGAGGTAAATGTTATTAGATTACAAATAATTTTATCTTCATCATTTTTGAAGGTAGTATTCGGAAAATAATGTATGGGAAGTACGTGTTTGCCGTCAGGTTTATCTTCGAAGAACTCGAAATATAAATTACAGAAAAAATTTAACTCGAAATATAAATTACAGAAAAAATATAAATTACTCGTAATTCGAAAAATTCGAATTACGAGTAAAATGTGACTCCAGCCAAATTCTGGAAATGTGGATGGCAAATTGAATTTCAATTTAGAAACAAACGTATTTTATACCCACTGTCACGTGGAACCAAAATGAAAAAAAACAAATCCCAATACCCCTACATTGGAGTTAGATCTAAAAGTGAACTTGTTCCATATATCTACCGAAAAAACTATGAAATTATGATTCACAAATTTCTGCGATGAGTTATATCACCTCTATGAAATCAAAATGCCAAATTGTAGTCCCTTCATTTAGAAAATGAAGCTATGACCTTAAAAATACCCAAAGTCAAATTGCATGCACTTAGGTTGGACAATGATGCTAAAACCTTCATAGTACCTCTGATATTAAAACTACATATTTCAAAACATTGTAGAAATCTATGTTAGAAGCTGAGCCTGGTTCTTAAAATTGGGCGGTTAACTAAATTACCTAAAACATAGGTTGAAAACCAGTAAGGAAAATAGTAAAGTCGGACGGGGCCGACTATATGATACCCTTCACCACAGATGAATCCTAACAGACGTCGCATTTTTAAAGGACCAGTAAAATGAAATTGGATCCACAAAAATTTCATTCTGCAACCGATACTATTTTTTTCATTTGGTCAGATATAGAAGCTATATCTAAATCTGAACCGATTTCAGGAAACTTAACACACATCACTCTAGACACCTAATTCATTACGCTGTGCCAAATTTCGTGCAAATCGAAAGATATATAGGGTCTTTGGTACACCATTTACCTTAAATCGGAAGAAGATATATATGTGAGGTATATCTAAATCTGAACCGATTTTCACGAAACTTCGCACACATCATTCTGGACCTAATTTAGTAGACTATGCCAAATTTCGTAAATTTTATAATTTTTTATAAAATAGTAATAAAATGTAAATCTTGACGAAGGAGATCCCGGTTATCTTCTTGAGCCATTGTGCTCAACTCCATACAGGAATCCCGCAGATAAATTTGATGAATCAAAGTTCAATAAAATTCAATCATCTGCCAGGAATATAATTGAGAGAACAATTGGAATATTGAAGAAGAACGTAGTCGGTAATATGTGAGCGGCTTTACATACTATATGTTTGAACTTTAAGGTGCAAGGGTATACCCAATCCGATTTATTTCATTTTCATATCATTAGACATAGTTTTATCGGAAATTTCGATAGTAAGCATTCGATATCGGATGAGGTCATGCCAAGTTTATTGATCTCGATAGAATCAACTCGATATCATAATTTCACCCCTGACCTTCTCTCTACTTAGAGAAAAAGGAAATGGATCCAGAATTTAATTATAAGTGCCTCTTACAGACACGAGCTCGAAAATTAAAGGTGAAACAGACCGAACTGTCTTAGAATGAAAATGGAGCATAGAAAATGGTGCGGAGATCTTCCAAAAATTAAAATTAAAGCAGACATAACTGTTTTAGAATGTCGAAGGAGCGTAAAGGCGTTCAGAATGTTCCAAGAAGTCAGATTGTCCTCGAACATAAATTCAAAATCAGAAAATTAAGTTAAAGCTGACATGCGACATATTGGATGCGATCAACAACAAAATCTGGAATCGCCTCTTGCAAGTAGGGGATCCTATCAATTTGTTCAGTTGCGAATTCAAGGGAAATTGTACGAATTCAAGGGTGATTGTTTGATGCGTCGACAGACATAGAAGTCCTGTGGAAGTTAGTGTCTAGCATTGTCTCCCCACAAGACAATAAAACTCAACCTGGTATGGAAAAAGGGCAATCCCTCATTATAGAAGGCTTCTTCGGTCTATATATAGTAACAGCCCGCCAATAAAGAGTATATAAAATCTGTATATTGTCATCTATTAAACGTCATTCATCTATCGAACACGTAAAAAATCTCTCCTATCTGTAGAAGAACTACCGAGAGATTTCCGCCTGCATAGAGACTGTTAACAATAAAATATTTGTAAAACTCTTTCGAACTGTCACCGAGATGTTCGGCTTATTATATCCTCCACGAGAAGGTCAGAAATAAAACTCTTTGTCCTGTAAAATTACGATATAGATCGCAATATTTTGAAATTTAGAAAATTTTTTTACCACTTCTATGTTTGGTATTGAAAAATTGGTTATAACCGTCCACATTTTAGGGTAGCCTCAATATAAAGGTACCCCAACCAAAAATAATCATTACTGGTCCATGTTTCGGTGTAGCTCCCATATAATGATGATTATCTTTATCGATTTACGTTTTGTATAGTTCCATATAACACTACCGACCCATTTTCGGTGTTTTGATGGATTTAGCCGCATTCCACAGATGTGGATGGAATTTCGTATAAAAGGTTCTTAAGGGTTGACATACATATATGGGCAATATTGCCAATTTTTTAATATTCCATTTTCAAAAAATCAGCTTTTTTGTTTTTGTGGCACATCAATGATTTTTGGTACACATATAGAGAAAAATGTTCTGACTCCGAAACCGTTCGCGATCAAATTTTTGGTTGATGCGCGCAAAAGTTATCGAGGTTTTAATTTTGGGCATAAGAAAAAAATCTTAAAATTACGCCGTTTATTATATTGACCAAAAACGTTGATATGTATCTTCCTCCGTAAAATAAAAATATGAATACATTATAATAATCGCGAAAAAGTTGCACATCTTCGCGAAATATGAGAAAAATAATGAAAATATAGGAGATTACGTAAATATTTTCATTATATTAATGACATACACACACCTAAAAATTAATTTAAAAATATTTACATAATCTAAACACCATGGTGAATCAAATGATATCAAAATCACACAAATCCGTGTAGCTGTTTGTAAATCACAGCGACAACAAAACAAGATATTGAGGAAAATTATTTGTTTTTGGTTCGAAAAAATAATGTCATCACATTTACATATTTTTTTAATTGTATACAAGAAATTTCAAAAAAAAATGTTGGGGTTATTCTGCTATTTTACCCGAATTTCGCTGAAAAATTGACATATATAATAATAATCACTTTTTGTGTATAAGTATACGCCTTGCGGATTATATCAAGACCCTTCCGATAAATCTTAGGGTTCTATAAATAGGAATAAATCTTAAAATAAAATAATATTATGAAATATACATTTTAAATTGCGTCTAAGTCGCGTAATTCTCAAAATCATTTGATGCGCATGCGGTTTCCAGGAAGTACTGAAGTTTATCATCCAATCCATATATATTTTGCGAAATTTCATTTGACGGCTAAGATGTGCCGCACGTTACATTGAAGTACCCAAAAAACCGTAAAACGCGAATAATTTCCGAAAACTCCATATCTCATTAACGCGCATCCGATTTCAGTGTGCACCCAAAAAAAAGTCATCGATCTATACCGATTTCAATGTGGTCCATTAAGAACCATGGATGTGCCAGCTCACACTATTTTTGAGATAAATTGCGTCTACATCGCGTAATTCTCAAAATCATTTGATGCGCATGCGGTTTCCAGGAAGTACTGAAGTTTATCTTCCAATCCATATATATTTTGCGAAATTTCATTTGACGGCTAAGATGTGCCGCACGTTACATTGAAGTACCCAAAAAACCGTAAAACGCGAATAATTTCCGAAAACTCCATATGTCATTAACGCGCATCCGATTTCAGTGTGCACCCTATAAAAATACATCGATCTATACCGATTTCAATGTGGTCCATTAAGAACCATGGATGTGCCATCACAATCTATTTTTGAGATAAATTGCGTACATCTCTCTTTCGGCTGAACTTTTTAAAGTTCTCTTTTCGAAAAAGATCAAAATCCGTATGAGGTTATTTATTGAAGCGGAAATGATCCACAGAAAACGCAAATAAATTCGCGATATTTTCAAAAACATTTTTTGCCAAATTTCGTGTTTTTGGAAGGCCAGTTCCCGCCGTTCTAGTAGATGGATTTTCACGAAGAAGATTTTATATCATCCGAAACGGAAAAAACTTTATTGATCGCGGGTACCCATATCATTCAGTTGACAGATCTAAAAATTTGGCCCGAAAAATAGGTTTTTTAGAAATTTGATCGCACAAAATTCGCACCTTCGGATGAGTATTACTCTGAAGCTGTGCATGCTACATACAAAAAATACATATCAAATTACGCAGATTCGCGACTACAATAATCGTATAATTGATTTTTAAAAATTCCTGTTCGCGTATTAATGCTAGAACTAAAATTCAAAAAACACTCAAAATCGAGCTTCAAAATGTCAGCATCATTTAAAGGTAGATGCAGTTAAAATTTTGAAAAATGATACATAAGGGGCGTAGTCCCCATTTTGTTGGCTTCTAGTTTTATTTTGACACGAAGGCCGTGCAATGAGTGGCTTAGTCACAAATCGATAGAGAACATAAAAAAACTGGTTCGCCTCTACCTGTTTTTACACATTTTTTTACATTAAAGTAGACACAGCTTCCACTAAAATAAAGTTTGGAGGTCAATATCATGAGCAGTTTGCAACGACAGATCAATTAACCCAAAACTATTCACTTTTTTTCATATACTTAAGTAGTTCCCGAGATATAAAGGTGTGAACCTCCGCTTCAGCTATGTTAAAAAATTGGCAATATTGCCCATATACACAAAATGATCTAGGTTTTGACATACCCCCCATAAAAGGGTAGCACCCCATTGTCCTGTTTATTGGAGGGTAAAATTCATTTTTTCACAGATTTTTCTCTACGAAGTGTCTACTATTTGGCATATCAGATTGGTGGATCTAGTGAATAATTACCCTGTTTTCGAACCAAAGTACATTAATTTGAAACACCACAACCACATGCAATTACATAGTCCCCAATAAAGGTCCCGACTAATATAAAAAAATTCTGAATGCACACCACGTGGTGTAGGGTATAAAAAGTTCGCCCGGTCGAACATAACGACATTTTTGAAAAAAAATACATGTACCGAAGAGCTTTATAAAATAAATGGAAGTATATCCATATATAGAATTTATTAAATGAGTTTCTTATGGTTAGAATTCATATCATATTATAGAAGCCCTTGAGCTGTGTTCAATCTTTTAAAGACTTATGGACGTCTCCTAGTAAACATTCTATTTTTTTCAAAAAATCCATAGAATAACCTTCCAATTCTAAATTCACAATTTAGTGTCTATTTCCACTTAAAGTTTTCCCCCATTACTTTAAGTAAATCTCCTTAAATAAATCCCTCCCCCCTATTATGTGCACTTGACTCTGCCTTTAATAACTTTTATTATCGAAATTTATACGACGTACGTACATACTTAAGTTGACATTGAGCTATGTCATAAATTTTGATGTTCATAGATTATAATTATTTGTACGGTAACAGGGATGTCTATTTGTCTGTCGGTCTGTCTGCAATGCAGTCTCTTAATGTCTGGTGTTTGGATACTTATAGCTGGCTACACACATTAATGTCTCATAAAAGATTACCTCCACCTCCGCTTCGTACAAAAAATACAAAAGCCAAGCGGTTAAGCAGTCTATGGGGCTCATTGTTACTCTGGCTGATTTTTGCCGTGCATTAAATGCTCTGGGGATTTTTATTTTTTTTCTGCTGCTTTCTTTCATTTACTTTACAATAATAAATACACACATATATATATATATATATATATATAAATGTGAAGGAGAAGGCATTGAAACCAAAAAATAGAAATAAAATGAGAAATATTACTGAGTTTTGTAACAAGTGCATCAGGTCATATATTTTCATTTTTGTTAACACACATACAGGGACACATATGGATGGAAAGATACATTCATATGTGTATTTTTTTGGCGACGTATGGCGTGAGTTTGTCTGAGATGATGACAAACAACCAGTCAGCCAGGTTATTTGCCATTTTTAATAATTATCGCCTAGATACCCCCTAGCAATTCTAATGTGTAAATATGGACTTTGCTCCCCTTTCTTCCTGCGAATGATTTCCTGATTTATTTTTTTGTACTCTTACCTATTATTTATATCCCCCAGACAGATGGATAGATGGCGCCTCTTTCACCGAGTTAGACTCTTGGAACATATCAAATGCAATTACATACCCCATTAAGTCTACTGCTTTGCCACCCTCTCCCCTCGCCTACTTCCTTAGTTACAGCTAAGCATATCTTCCTGTTTTTTTCACTCGCTTCCAATGGCATTTAGTGGCTTTATTATCGACTAGGCATATTCTCATGATACTCTACTTACAGTTTATGACTGTCATAGAAATTTTGTTGGGGTGAAGGGAGGAAATATATTTAACGAAGGGGGAAACGTGAATTGTTGGATCATCATCATGAGTTTTTTCTTATAATTTGCCCTTTTGTTGGAATTTTTTTTGTGCTATTTAAATAACAATGACGTTGTTGGTTTTTTCTGCAACTTTTACTGTGATTTTGTTGGTTTCCCTACCGAAAGATGGAGGACATGATAGGTTCATCGTTTTGTATGAAATATTCAAAATGATATCCTTTCTATAGAAAGTTTTTCGATATATTGAATACCTTCAAGGTGGATGTCCATAAATCCAAAGGTTCTTTAGAAACTCTTCAGGCTATAGAAGAGCTGAATAAGGTATTTTGTTGTTAGTATAAAAGGTATTTCAACTGTAGAAAAGCTGCAAAAGGTCTTATTTCTATTTAAAACCTGAGAAAATCTTCTATCTATAAAGGATTCTCCTACAAAAATATTGGAGCACTATGAGCCTACTCTATGCACATTCAAAAATAATTTCGCTATACAGAAAATTATAAGAAAAGTTTTAATAATAGTCTTGCTCTTAAAGGCCTCGTGAAATTAAATTGTCATTTAAAGGGTATCTTGAAGACCATTGGTCTACAAAAGAGCTTGTGAAGGTCTACTGTCTGTACAGAAGCTGCAAATGCCATATTTACTGTAAAAAAACTGTGGAATGTCATATATGTCGTGAAAATCATTCAAAGGTCTTCTGTGTATACAAACATTTCTAAGAGCATCAGAAGGTATTGTGCGAAAAAAACTTCGAGGTATTAAGAGCATCGGTCTATAGAAGGTCTTCGAAATTTAATTCCTCTAAAGAATACTTGATGTCGAAGAAGTTACCTTCACTATAATAGAACAGTGAAAGGTTCTCCGTCTATTCAATAGATTGTCTATAGAAGATATATCAACGATATTAAATTTAGACGATGAGCTCCAGAAGGTTATTTGCTATATAATTTCATGTTTTTGAAGGGCGAAAAACAGGTTCCTTGTGAGTTAAAAAAACTTCTTCTTAGAAAAAGACCAATATTGGTTCATATTTTGACATAGTCCTCATATAAAGGTCTTTGGAACTGAAGGGAGTCGTTCTAAAAATTAGTCTTTTATAGAATAGCTTAGAGGAGTCTTTCATAGATAGCTGCAGGGAGTCTTTCATATACGAGCTTAAGGGGAGTCTTTCATAGAAGACATAAAGCAGGGGGTATTTCATTTTTGTTTCCTTGGACCAAATACGTTTCCGACAATTTGGAGTCGATTTACAAATGCCCGTCCGTCCGTCTGGCCGGCTAATGCGCACGATAACTCTCAAAGGGAGTATATTTCTACCAAACATAGTTCAAGTTGGAAGATGGGACCCATTCGTCCACTCCTTTTGGTACATACCGCTAAAGGGCTAAAATTTTCAATATTTATAAATCAAATATCAGTCGAATGAAATATCCTATTTAAACCGAACATTGCACAACCTACTATCTTTGCCAAGCCTAGATCAATGCTTCGAAGATGGAACCATTGGTCCACTCCTTTTGGTACCTCCCCCTAAAGGGTTAACATTTGCAATATTTATAAATCGAATATCAGGCGAATGGAATGTCCGATTTGAACCGAACTATGCACAACCTATTATCTTTACCTAACCTAGATCATGTACGAACTTGGAACCCATTGATCCACTACTTCCTCCACAAAGGGGTAAAATTGTCAATATTTATAAATTCAATATTAGGCGAACGGATTGTCGGATTTGAACGAAACTTTGCACTGACTAGATCAAGCCCGAAGATGGGAGCCATCGGTTCACTTCCACAAAGGGTCAATGTTTATACCCTTCACCACACTGTGGTACAGGGTATTAGGAATTTGTGGATATGTTTGTAACAGGCAAAGCGAATCGAGATAGACGTATGGTTCCTTTTGAGAAGATGCATAGAATCACTTTCTGAGTCGATTTATTCATTTCCGCCCATGTATTTTTGAGCAAAGTACAGGTCGCATTTATGATCCGATTTGGATAAAATTTGGCATAGGTCACTTATTTGGCCCAAGACCGAACCCTATTTAAATTGGAGAAAATCGGTTCAGATTTAAATGCAGCTCCCATATCGATTCGTAAATGGTAATTCGTTCGATTGTAAATGGTGCACCAAATTCCCAATATTGGTCTGATTTAGACAAAATTTTGCACAGAGTACACAATTAGATCCTGATTGATGTACGCGAAGTTTTGTTTGCAATCGGTTCGGATTTAGATATAACACCCATATTTAGTGTAATCCGATTTTTTTGTAAATGGAGCACCATACTACCAATATTTGTCCGATTACACAGATTTCACAATTAGATCCTGATTAATGCA
Source organism: Musca vetustissima (assembly GCF_032173495.1). NCBI lineage: Eukaryota > Metazoa > Arthropoda > Insecta > Diptera > Muscidae > Musca > Musca vetustissima. Next base: position 69,361 of record NW_026888329.1, read on the forward strand.
TTCGAAATTTTGTTGGAATCGGTTCAGATTTAGATATAGCTCCCATATATAGTTTCGTCCGATTTTATGTAAATGATACACCATATATCCTGTTCTATTTGCACTATATGTTGTTGTGAAATCGGTTGAAATGTAGATATAGCTCCCACATATATTTTTATCTGATTTTATGCAAATGGAGTAGCGTATGTCTATTCGCTTTAGATGAAATATTGCATAGCGTATTGGACTGAAATCGTTTCAGGTTTAGATATAGCTTCTATATATATATATATATATATATTCATCCGATTTCATCTAAATGCTGTAGCAAATAACTAAGATTTGTCCGATTAAGGCGAAATAGCGGGTAGTATCAGAGTCTTATAGAGAGTGTTGTTGGTCTTTAAAGAGGTGGCTTTGTTTCTGTATTGCTTACATAGATCGTAGTGGCATCTGTTGGTCAACACTATCCGGTTCGGAGGTATACAAAATCTTTGACTGTAGTTTTCAAGTTCCACAGTTGGTCCGAGTCTACAGGATGTCTTGCTCGTTGATCCCATCAATTTGGTCTTCTCGTCATTTACTGCCAGTCCCACTTTGGTCGACTGCTTCTCAATTTGTTCAAAGGTGGCTATTAGCACTCGCAATATTCGACCCATTATGTCGATTTTGTCGGGGTAGGCGAGTAACATATGTTGTTTGGTGTACAGAGTGTCATATCTCACATTTGTATCTCGTATGACCTAATCCAGCACGATGTTAAACAGGTCACACGACAAACTTTCATCTTGAAAGATTATAAACTTGTACATTTTCTTTTTAATAACCGGTAATAAAACATATGTGCAATTCCGCAAACCATAGTCTGAGGGAACTTTTTTACTTGTTATTTTTTTAACGCATTTAAACCGAATAGGCTCTAATGAGAAGACTTCCTGAAGAAAACCTCCTCTAATTTTCGAGCCTATACAAGACTTGCCGGTAAAAGAAAACCCCTCTCCTCCCATCGAATAATACTGAAATGTAGGGCACATCAAATTCCTCTCGACCAATCTTCACATGATTTTCAATTCATATCCTATTTCTCTCCACTTCCTTAATACACAAGTGTTGCATATTCATTGTTAATACCCTTGGCGCACTTTTGTTCAAAATCCCCATTTCCCTTTCAATCTCCCAACTCTCCCTCTCTCTGTCCCCGCCACTCCTTCATTTGTAGTGTTTAGTTTTTAACCTGTAATTATGTTTGCCATATACGCCTTATTAAAGTTGTCATAATTTTCCATTAGAGTTGTTGTTGTTGTGATGTCCTTGCCAACAGTGGTAGTTGTTGCTGTTAGCTTTTCTCTGCTGCTACTATTTGTGCCATAATTATTTTTATTATTATTATTGTTGTTGTTGCTAAAGTTAACATTTATAATCATTATCATCAGCAGTGCTATTCTGTGACTTTGCTACTCTCTAGCGAACACATTTCCTGCGTAGTTCCAATCATCAGCAAAGTCAGCATCGTCGTCGTCATCATAATCATCATTAAAAGTTAAATCAGTGCAAAAATTACACACACACACAAAAGCAACAACGGAAAAAATACTCATATCTATGTTACGTTTCAGTATTAATGGGGTATTAATGTTTGGAATGAGCATTTTTGTGTTTGTATTTCAAGGATATTAGAACAAACAAATAAAGGGGAGGATGTTTTAGAAAATGATGAGTACGCACTGTGGCTCCCCTCATCCAGTCAGTTGTTGTTGGTAAACAAATACTTCCAAGGCAATTGGCTTACTAGTGAGGGGGAGCTTTATCATTGAAGATGAAAAGAGGGGGGCTGCTTGGTTCACTAATAATTGCCTTGATTTTAACTAGCTCTAATAAGTTGATATGTTTAAACAATGTAATTATATTTACTACGTAGAAGAGTTCGTTCCTTATCTTTGCATGAAGCAGCGAAAAAATAATGAGTAAATATAATGCTGGGGATTAAGCAAATACTAATTCAGAGAGATTAGGTATGTAGATTGAGAATTGAAAGCCCTAAGTAAAATAGGTGGGGGAGGGTTATGGTTGAAAGGCTTCTATCTCCAGCAAAGCTGAAAAATATATCGAAAGATTTATACAGGAAAATCGAAAGATATATGGAGGCTTTGGTGATCCATTAACATAATATTGGACGAAAATATATATGGGAGCTATATCTAAATCTGAAGCGATTTTCACCAAATTCAGTAAGGTTCGTCCTTGGGCCAAACAAATGAGCTGTACCAAATTTCATCCAAAACGGATTTTAAATGCGACCTGTACTTTGTTTACTTACATGTATACATCGACTCAGAATGTGATTATATGCGTATTCCCAAAAGGAACCATTGGTCTATCTCGATTCCTTTTCGCTTTTATATGTTTTTTTAGCTGGGGCATCCTCATCCGTTCTCACAACATGTCATAGTCAACGTAGTCGCTGCAGCTCGATACGTCTGACAATGACGATGTCCGAGGATAGCTGGTACAGCTCATGGTTCATTCGACGGGGATATTCAAAGTCGACGCAGATCGGCCCATAGATTTTTCGGAGAATTTTTCTCTCAAACACTCCAAGAGCTGGCTCATCTGTTTGTGCAAGTACCCATGCTTCTTATCCATATTTCTTACTTAGACCATAGTGGCATCTGTTGGTCAACACTATCCGGTTCGGAGGTATATAAAGTCATTCACTACCTGAAGTTGAAGTTTTCAAGTTCCACAGTTCGTCCGAGTCTACAGGATGTCTTGCGCGTTGGTCCCATCATTTTGGTCTTCTCGTCATTTACTGCCAGTCCCACTTTGGTCGACGCCTCCTCAATTTGTTCAAAGTTGGCTATTAGCACTCGCAATAGTCGACCCATTATGTCGATTTCGTCGGCGTAGGCGAGTAACACCAGAGTGTCATTTCTGTTCACATTTGCATCTCGTATGACCATTTCCAGCAGAATGTTAAAAAGATCACATGGCAAACTTTCATCTTGTCTGATGAATCTCTACAGGAGGTTGTGCCTGCACCAAAACCATTGGTAAAATTTCCAGACTTCGTTCTGACTCCTGTACAAGTAGTGCTTTCGTTAAGCAAGTGGGTGAGTTGAACGGAGTAGGCTTCTGCTATCTGTTGTGTTTGCAGCTTTTTGACGTCGTTACATTAGATCGCACCTTTGCTGCTACATTAAAACGAGTTCGAACCTTGGCTGCTACAAGGTAATGGTCCGAATCGGTATTCGCTCCTCGGATCGATCGAACGTCTAAAAACACTGGATGAATGCCTTCCGTATATCACAACATAATCAATTTTATGGCCAGGACAGCGGTCATATACTGTTTCTAGGCGCTCGTAAAAAATGTCTTTGGTCTGTTCATCATTGTCTTCAGTCGGGGTATGGTCCCAAATAAGACTGATGAAGAAGAACTTAGCTTTAATACGGATTATAGCAATTCGCTCATCTACTGGAGTGAATATGACGAGGTCTTTTATTCTCCCATTAACCATAAATCCGCAGCCAAATTCATGTCACGTTTCAATGCAGCTATAATTCAGTGCGAAATCATCATTTACTTACGCCAGTCCTTTGCATTTCCTGTAAGGCAATAATAACGAATTTGTAGCCGACGCCTCAACACATTTTTTTTAGATTTTATGGGTGAACTCGCGGCATATATCAGCTCACTATTTCAACGGATGATGAAAGTACCCCAGGTGCCACCGCGAGGAGGTCCTTGTCCACAATTGAGATGAGAGAGGGACCAACATAAGCCTGGGCTTTGCAACGTTAACCCCAATCAGAGGCGTTGCTTGGTATCTATCATTACCCTACGTCACCTTATATTAGCATACCAAAATCCATGTTATATTCTTACAACAGTATTTCCTATAAAAATTACTAACCAAATGATCATAACATTAACATATGTAAATAATGTATTTATTCGCTTTCAAATTTACAACGGTTCTCAAAAAAGTGCATCCTTTAAATCCGTAGAAGACAATTATAACTCATGTTGAAATCTCACTGTACTTCCCTTCTAAAATAGGGAAATATGCACCCGGAAAAAACAAAAATGTGACTAAATCGCAACGAAACACTTCTTAATCTCACCATTAATTATAAAATACTGAGATTTTCTTATATTCCCATTTTGTTTTTTCCATTCCCTGACGTCATTTTGGCTCACACTTAAGCATTGTTATTTAGTAACATTTCGTTTATAACACTCCAAGCTACAACAAAAAATGTCTTACAAAAAATCACCAAAAAACGTTAAGACCAAACGCACACTAACGCACCAACCATGAAAGATAATTATAAAATGGAAATAAATTTACAACATCGGGCGGGATTAAAAACGCTAAGAAGTAAAAGCAAATAAAACAAAAGATGGAAGCAAAATCACTACTAATGCCTTTAAATTCGGCTGGCAAGAAAAAAAAAAAGAAACGGAATATCATGAAGTAGCTAAATTTATTTACAAAACATACAAAAAATTATTTATATATATATATATATATTAAGGATGTTCTTTGAAGAAAAAAACAAAAACAAAATCATAGAAAGTGTACTGGAAATAATTCTTAAGATCCCAAATAAGAGGAGAAAATAATTATCAGATTAAGAAGGTAAACCAAAAACGCCTGTAACAACAACAACAATACTTAGTTTACAACTATAAGCCTGAAGGAAAATTAGGGAAGGAGACAGTGGTTTTTATTGGAAGCTCCTTAATTTTCAAAACTCATTACTACCGTATTTTTATAGTTAGGGAATATTTTTAGGGATTATAGCTCTGAACCGTAACTCTATGCCAAATTTCGTGTCGAGCTGTCCATATCTTTGGAAATAGACAAATATCTAAAAGCACAAATATATTTGTGCTTTTAGACAGTACCAGACACTGAAACTTCTGATAGTATCACTACATTCAATTTATGTTTAAAATCGATGTGGTTCCACTTATTTCTGGGAGGAACTTTACATCTTTTTTACAGGACTTTATGTTTAAAAATACGAAAACACATTACAAATACTGTGGGGTTTATGTCAAAGCAATAACTCAAACAAATTTCCAGAGACAAATCTTATCCTCTGAGATCCTGTAATTCTTAAATAACCAATACGTGCTTATTATGCTTTGAAATGTTATATTTTAGTCATTTCGGTTGAAAACTGTACCAATGAACATCGAACTACATATTCGACCTACATTCAACGTTTTCTGCGGTTTCAACACAATGCACGAAAAATGAAGTTGCATGTTACTTCCATACAATTTGTTTAAAAAAGTACTGGGAACTTTATATGAAAAAATTGAATATTTTTTGCATTTTTTGTCCTACAATGACGTTTATATATTCGGAATATATGTTATATTTATATACGGAATAGGATCGGTTTTAACCCTAAAACAAGTTTTCACATTTTTATACCCTTCGCCACACTGTGGTACAGGGTATTATGTCTTTGTGCATATGTTTGTAACAGGCAAAAGGAAACGAGATAGACCCATGGTTCCTTTTGAGAATATGCATAGAATCACTTTCTAAGTCGTTTTATGCATGTCCGTCTGTCTGTCTGTCCATGTTAAATTGTAAACAAAGTACAGGTCGCCAGGGACGTACGCAGGGGGGAGAAAAATCGGTCCAGATTTAGATATAGCTCCCATATATTTGGACCAAAGTTATGAATAAGATCGAGAATGATGTCTGCCAAGTCTCGTGAAAATATATAGAGTCGTTCGATTATAGGTAAATGTTGCACCAAACTCCTAATATTATTCCGATTGGCAAAATTTTTTGCACAGAGTTTTGAATGAGGTCCAGACTGATGTCTGCGAAGTTTTGTTAAAATCGGTTCTGATTTAGATATAGTTTTGTCCGATTTTTGGTGAATAATACACCACACTCCCAATATTTGTCCGATTGGGACAAAATTTTGCACAAAGTAGGTCCAGGCTTATCTCTACGTAGTGTTGTCAAAAACGGTTCAGATTTAGATATAGCTCCCGTATATAAAGTCGTCCGATTTTATGTAAATGTTGCACCAAACTCCCAATATTTGTCCGATTGGCATACAATTTTGCACAGAGTTTTGGATTAGGTCCAGACTGATGTCTGCGAAATTTTGTTAAAATCGATTCAGATTCAAATATAGCTCCCATATATAGTTTCGTCCTATTTTATGTGAATGATGCACCAACCTCCCAATATTTGTCCGATTGATACAAAATTTTGCACAGAGTACTGAATTAGGCCCAGACTAACAGCCTGTTTTTGTAAAATTCCAAACGAACGAATTCGAGTGACTTACGACCAAACTCCTTGGTTTTGAAAAATATGTCATTTATTTTTGTTTTGAATCAGAAAACCTTTATAAACATAAATAAAGGTTTGGTCGTAAGTCACTCGAATTCGTTCGTTTCGAATTTTACAAAAACAGGCTGTAAGTTTTGTTGAAATCGGTTCAGATTAAGATATAGCTCCAATATATAGATTTTTTTGTGAATATTTGTCAGATTGGGACAAAATTGCTTTTTTATACCATTCACCACACTGTGACGCATGGTTTCTTTTGAGAATATGTATAGAATAGAGTGTGCCAAGTTCGCTTTAAGGGGACCCCCCCATTCTCGGGGTCAAAAATTTTGTTGATATAATTCGAATCTACTAATTAATCTAATTAATAAATGTCCCTACAAAATTTCAAGTGAAAATCTCAAGAACTCTTGAAGATATAGCCGATTTATTGTGTCAGCATCAGGTGACGGCTGAAGGGCTTCTCAAACTTGAAACGCGTTTTTCTCTAAACATTTTTTGCGAATGGCGGGCACGATAACTCAAAAACTAATAACCCAATCGATTTCTAATTTTTACACGTTTCTCTGTGAGTGTATAGCTATCGTATGAACTAGGATAAAGCCAATCGGTGAAAATCTTCCTTATTTTTTAACTTGGGTTTTGGTAAAAAATCGGCGATTTTCCACAAATATTTTTTCAAAGGTCCACCATTTTGTTAATTTTAGATCGAAGTCAATAATCCTAGTTCATACGAGAGCAAGACATGTACTCTTTCTAACACCGTTGGAATTTTCGGATTCCGATGTTCCAGTGAGGAGTTATCATGCCCGCCATCAAAAATAAGGACTTTTCTTTAATTACAAAAAACAACAACAAAACAAATTTTTTTTTGTAAATTATTTTTCTTCTCTTTTAAATCTTCAATTATATATGTGCAAAGTTACAAACCTTAACAAGCATTGGTATTGATTTACCAGCCCATTGAAAATCTTGAAAAATTAAAATCGAGAATGGGGGGAGTTCCCTTAAATCGATTTACATTAATTTACATACATCGGTTAAACATGCCTTACTTATTACTAAAATATTCACTTTTAGTTAAATTGGCTTAAATAAATTAATTGTAGAAAAAATCATTAAAGTATGGGTGCTGAAACCAACGCTTTTATACCGAATCGAGTGTTTTAAAAAATTCTTACGAACCACTGTCGCTCATTATACTCCACCAAGTTAAACCCCACTGCAATAAAAATTAGCAAGATTTGTATGTGCGTTTAAATTATCCATTATTTTTTGGCTGCTCCTTTTTCTTCAGTTCTTTCCTCCTTCTCTCCATCTCCTCTTGGACCAGGCCATAAAATTACTTAAAAAGGAACCGCGCACAAAAAAGACACAATTAAAAATTTAAACGTTTATTTATAAAGCCAACATATTTTATTTATTTTCTTGTTTCCCTACCATAAAAAAAGTCTTTCAACTCCGAACGCAGTTGTTTTTTTTCTCTCTGGAGAAAAATGCTAAGAAAATAGAAATCAAAACAGGAAAAAAATGAATATCTTCTATTTTACCTTAGGGGACAAAACATTGTTGTTTGGTCGGTCGGTTGGCTGGTTGGTAGACTGGTTGGTTGGCTCGCAGACTGACTAGCTTAGCTTCCAAGCTGCAAATGATGAAGTGCCGCTACTGAAGTTGTTCTAAACCAAAACAATGAAGTAATCGTAACTTAGCCATTTGGAAGATTTAAATTTTTCGGTGTACCATGAAATAAATTCTAAAGGTGTGCTGTGGTTGTTATCCTTGGCAGAGATTTTGCTGTTGAGAAGGTGTATGGGTGGGGGTCCTTAAGGAGCAATATTTGTTCGGACATGAAGAAATGCAATTGAAATAAATTCATTTTCAAGTTGGTATTTAATGAAGACGAGGGATTCATTTCAACAGAGAATAGCGAGACAGGGAGAACTTACAGTGGTCAACAGGGTTTAGGGTAAGCGGAAGGAATGGAAATTAAATAATCTCGGAGAACGGGAAATTATTGCTGATTGTTATTAAAAAAATTGAAGAAATATGGGGATAATTTCTTAATTTCCAAATTTTCGCAATCCTATTTTCCTTAATTCGTGACTAGGACTAAAAGTCTCGGACAAATTAATTCCAATTTACAGATACTTAGGTTTGAAAACTGGACCAGGATAACATATATGGGGGTTATTAAAACCCCTGAACTTTTGAAAGAATTTCTTTTACAACAAATGCGGAATAACAAATTAAAACAACTTCGTCGAAAAATCGCCAAAAACAATAAAAATACCAAAAAGCGTGGAGTACCTTAAATTGTCAAAAAATGTCAGCAATAATTTTTTTTATCAACTTAAATACCTTTACCCATTCCAAGCATAATCCATTGATAATCCCCTCAATTTGACATCGACTTTATGTATTTGACATAAAAAAAAAAAAAAATACACACCCTTTACAAAGCCCTGTTCATTAATTTGCTTTATAAAAGTTGTGGGTGAGGGGTTGTTGTTCCGAAAACAAAATTCAATTAATTTTCCAACAATTAATTTCATATAAAACCATTAAATTCATTACACAAACAAAAAAATATATAATATGTTTAACGACATATTGCTAAAAACAACAACAGCTACAACAAAAACCCATGTACAACGACATCACTCAATTTCACTACTCGTATACGATAAGTGAAAATTTTTCAATTTGGTTCTCTCTTTTGTTTTGTTGACGTCTAGCAGCAAAATTTTGGCCATAGACATTCTATAAAATGTTGTGGGTAGCAGGAGAGGGCAGCAGCATTGTGGAGCGTTTGACAAAAGCATCAAACTAACAACGGGTTATATCATTTAACACCAAGCACACACACACACACACACACATGGACTCACGTTGAGTTGTGGTTTGAATTTTCAGAACCCAGTGAAAGTGTTGATTGAAAGTTTGCACGAATTATTAAAATTGTTTGTCAATACCAAATTCCTGAATTAATATCAAATGAAAGCATGTCACAAAGGCGCTATGGTCGGACGGGCTAAACTTTTAATCGATTGATCGCTCATCTAATATAATTTATATGCCTTGATAAATCGCTGCCAGAAAGAAATAAAATATCAAGCTACAGACTCTCCGATCTAAAATTGGGCTAGAACATTGAACATAAAAGAAAATAAAAGTATACCCATTTTTATTGAAAAATACGCAAAATACAATGAAAATTGCGAATAATTTTAATATCCCCCATCATGAGGAACCAAAAATAAAAATTCGGATTCTTTGGTATACAATTTGTATGAAACCGAACACAATTATCTATGTATGCAAATAAGGACCTAATTTAGCAATCGTGACATATACCATTTGGTATGCTACAGTACAGTGCGCTGTCCAAAATTTAATCTCGGGCATATGGAACAGACTCCTCGGTGAGCCATTTACATAAAATCTGAAAATATATATGGGAAATATATCTAAAAATATAACTGGGAGATATATCTAAATCTAAACCGATTTTTGCAACTTTAATGCACACCACTCTAAACTCACATCTTCCACATTTCGTGTAAATCGAACAAACATAGGCGAAAATATATTTGGGAGCTTTATTTAAATCTGAACCGATTTCAAGAAAACTTCGCAGACATTAAACTGTACCTAATTCAGTCCCCTGAGCAAAATGTTGTCTCAATCGGACAATCCTTGAGATTTTGGTGCACCATTTACATAAAATCGGACGAAACTATATATGGGAGCTACTACTAACTCTGAAACTATTTCCACAAAACTTCGCATACATTAATATGGACCTATTTGAGTACGCTGTCCAACATTTTGTCTGAACCATATACATAAAATATATATGGGAGCTATAGCTAAATCTGAGCCAATTTTCTAAAATGTCAGTAGAGTGACTTGTACCAAATTTCATCCGAATCGGATCATAAATGCGACCTGTACACAAAAATACATGAACAGATGAACGGACATGCATAAATCAACTCAGAAAGTAAATAGGCATATTCTAGAAAGGAAGTATGGGTCTATATTTTTCCATTTGCCTGTTACAAACATATAAACAAAGGCATAATACCCCGTACCACAGTGTGGTGAAGGGTATAATTATGACAAAAACATATCAAATACCGAAAATCTGGGCATGTGAAAACTTCAACAGAGACTAAGGACTGTGACAGAAATTGTGGAAGCTACAAAAGCGGAACATACTCCAGTTACCCCCTCAAATTCCTTGTGAGCCGAAAACAATACCTGAAGTCCTGAGGAATCACATATAAAATGTTATCTTAGTACGATAAATGTCTATGAATTCGAAGGTTTCTAACTAATAAGCCTAGATCCTTTATCGGCTTAAAGCCGATAGTCTCGGCAAAATTCTTTGATACGACAAAAAATAAGCTGAAAAGAAAGAATCCAAGAGATTCCAATGTTGCGGATCCAGTAGTTTACAATCTTCTGAACGACAAAATGCTGTGAAACCTTCGGTAGGGAATATTTAACAAGGAGGCTATTGCAAACATCCTTTGGTGGGGTATGAAGATATAGATTGCGTCTTCCCCTACCGAGTCCCGAACCTCTACCGAAGTGGGAGATAGAGCCTCTAATTAGAATTTTCTTTCGGCAAATCGTATCACACACAAAGAAACTATCCGTATGTTTTGGTGGATGTAGATAATTCCTGATTGATCAATGTTCACAAAATTTTCCGTCGCGGCTTTCTAGACTCTGTAGAAGAGGATGATGAACAAATTGCTATCTTTGATGTTCAACAGCACTTGCAAACCGCATTAAGTCTATACAGCTTCGCAAACCACATTAAGTCTATACCGAGAATAGAGGGTGTTAGGATAGAATTTTGGGCCCTTTTATTGTGTTAGTCATATTGCAGAACCGTTTTCAGGGCTATCTGTGACAATAAAAAACTAACAGAGCGGTATAGGGACGACCATATGATACCCTACACAACCATGAGTGAACATTAACTTTTATGGAGCTATATCCCAAGTCTGGACAACATTTCGCTATATTTTCACCCGCCTTTTAGTATACCGATCGTCATATCTGGACTAACTGAGTCGATCTAGACTTGTGTGTCCGTCCATTATAATTTGTAAACACGATACAGGCCACAGTTATGGTCCAAGCTTCAGGAAATTTTGCATTTTCGGGCCAAATGAGACCCCCATAGAAAATTTTGCATGGGGTTCCGGTTATGGTCCTGGACGACGATTACAGATGCTATTTCGGAGATGAATTGGACCGAAAACTTTATTTTTATATGACGCCTTTATTCCTTGGGGAAGGCATCTGACCAACCAATTTGAATTGCTGCCTTTATATAGCGGGTGAAATGAAGGTCAAATTAACCAAAATTTTTTGTGTAAAATATATATATATATATATTGCAGTAAATTTTTACAAGATTCGCTAAAGATGCCACTATAGAAAGATGAGCTGCTGACCTCTAATCGGCTAAGAGGGTGAAAATATATCCCGAAATATTGCCCAGGCTCGGTAGGTTATCATATTATCGGCCCCGTCGATTACACTGCACCGCTCACTGGTTTTAAATTATATTGGAATATTAGATCCGTCCTCTTGCAGCCTTTACTTGTACGGGTCGCTCAGGTACAAGTAAAGTTATTGGTTCATCTGATGTCCTAAATATTTAATTCAATTTCTAGCTTTAGATAGTCATTTGCAGTTTATCGGAAACACTAATCTCGTGGATCACTGCATACCAGAGCTCTTCTTCGCGTAAAGTCCGGTTATATCAGCGTAAGGGCAGCCTCGTTTTTGCGGATTTTACACTCGAGACTTAATCGGCTTCCAATGAAATGTAGAGCAGGTCAGGCTTATCTTCATCAGTGTGCTGTTCGAACTTGTTCCTCCGGTTCATCCTGGCCAGTTTTCGTAATTGCCCCAAGATAACTGCTGTCTCTTTGTTGTGAGCTTTGCACCATCTTATTAGACTGTTCTCTCATCCGGCACTCTAATACGATTATATTAGTCTTGATGTCGTATTCAGACTTAGAATTTGTTTTTAATTCCCAGCCTGTATCGGAACGTTAGGTGGAGATTGCTCTTCTCTTGTGGATCTTAAACACAGATCCATTTTTGCCCGTCGGCTGGGTATTTGTAGCGATATACTCCACTACTAATTTCAAGACACTAATATATGTAGGAGATGTTAGATCACGATCGCAGGATGATGACAGGGCGTGGCAGATCAACGACACACGCCTTTATTAAGCTATTTAGGTTTTGCACCTCTCGCCCATTCCATATTTTGTTTTAGGAGAACACCCCCATAGTCGGTTTTGGGGGGAGGGTGATCACAATATCCCACTACCTTCACCTTTAACTGATTGTAATAACCAACATCCCCCAACATACCCGGAAAATAATAAGTCATGTGCTTTAATTACAAAACTGTCCGGATTTAGAAGGTAATTGCTTATATAAACACTTTACTTCTAATCACATTGTTCTCTGGGTTATATAGTTGTAATTTAAAATGGTGTATGCAATTTTTATGTAATATGGCAACTGTTGCCATAGTAAATATCGTACAATTTACACCAGTAGCATCGACGATTATCATCAAAATTTCAGCAATCGTATTTATATCAAAGGAAGAGTTAAACAATCTCCCCGCACACCACCTATTTACATTTAAACTTCTCTCTCCCACAAAAATATCAAATCACGTGCATCATAATAACGCAGTGACAATTTTTCCACAACCCTTCTGGTTGTCATTGACGTCACACACATAACCCTTTAGTAACATCCTCAACAACAGGCAAGCACGATGCTACACTACTAAACCCATAAAGGACAACTCATTCCCTAACCGTTATCTTTGCTACAGGGTGAACTTAACATGGCCAACTATACTCGTACCAAAAATTATATTCCAAACAATATGAACAACAATAGCAACAACAAATTTTTCCTAGAACAAGTAACAACAAATGTTGCCAGTACAACAGCAACAACATCGACAACACCACCCAACATCACCCAGTAAACACCAAAACATTGATTGTCATTTAACGTCATTATCATCATTGGAGCGTTAAGTGTTTAAAACGTTCATTGTTTTCAATGTCAGAAAAATGTTTGACTTTGCCAGGAAGTTATACGAAAAATATTTTATGAAATATTTACCCCCGATTCAGATCTCGCACATAGTATGAGTTCGGGTACACACACAGACTTCCACACATGAACATTGTTAGTGCTAGGACAACAGTACGGTAGTTGTTGTTTGTTAGTGTTAAATTTCAGCATCCCCGCCTACCTTCACAACGGCTCAGCGGCAAAGTTTTTGATGTATTTAATGGTAATAATTGCAAGAACCATCATCAATTCATAACTTCCGTTGACTGGTTATGGTGGGAAGGATGATGGAGGGAGTATTCGTGATAGTAGGAGATAGGTAGATAGCATTGTGTTTTCCTCTGTGGACATACTAACCAATCAACCAATACATTTAACTCTTGGAAATCAACTAACAGCAGCTCATTGTTATTGGAACAACTGTGTGTTGGCACAGTGGTGCGAGGATAGCATTTCCATTGGAAACTTTGACATTTTTAGGATAAATGTACTCAAAATTTCACACCTTTCGACGTGGAACACATCGATTAATTTAAATCTTTGTATGATGGCGAAGGTCTTCCAAAAGTACCATTATTTGACAAATGCCAAAAAATGTACAATGACGGTGTTTCATAGGTCGTTTAAAAGATCATCTTATAAATCTATGCGTATAAACCCGGACCGAAAGTGGAATTTACTATGTGGGTCTTCGTTTAAAATATACTTCGAAGCAAGTTATTGCCTTCGGCAAATCTGGTCATATAGCGATTGTTACGCTTAAGCAACGTAGGATCAGCAATTATGGCTGGTACACCACAAATTGTGTACCTGAATTATTCGTTGAGATTCGAAAAATTAACAGGAGTCTACAACACTTCGAAAATATAATAAAAATCATTGCTTAAGATAAATAATCGTTTTTTCGTTATTAGTCCAGAAATATATATAGTAGCCCTTGTATAGCTTAGCATCTTTCAGTCTTCTCCAACAGATATCTCGGTCTTTTTATACCCTCGGCCAATGAGGGTATATACACATTGATACGGTGTAACTGTGCCTCATCGTTATATTGGTTTTAGAGTCGATTTACAAATGTCCACCTGTCTGTCTGTGTGGCCGGCTGGTGGGCACGAGAACTCTCGAAGGTAATGATTGATTTCTAAATGCCAATGGACTATCCGATTTGAATCAAATTTTGTACAACCTATTACCTTTACCAAGCGTAGATGAAGTCCGAAAATCGGGCCCATTACCTTCTGTCATATTACAGGAGAAAACTTCAGCTATACGTTTTGGTCTTCTAAGGAACACTTTTGTGTTCTATGAGAGGGGTTTCATTGGAGGCGCTAAAATGGTGTATGCAATTTTTATGTAATATGGCAACTGTTGCCATAGTAAATATCGTACAATTTACACCAGTAGCATCGACGATTATCATCAAAATCTACAGCAATCGTATTTATATCAAAGGAGGAGTTACACAATCTCCCCGCACACCACATATTTACATTTAAACTTCTCTCTCCCACAAAAATATCAAATCACGTGCATCATAATAACGCAGTGATACTTTTTCCACAACCCTGCTGGTTGTCATTGACGTCACACACATAACCCTTTAGAAACATTCTCAACAACAGCCACCATGCTGTCCTATTACAGGAGACAACTTCAGCTATACGTTTTGGTCTTCTAAGGCACACTTTTGTGTTCTATGAGTGGGGTTTCATTGGAGGCGCTACGGTTTTCTATCGGAGAACCTACTGGTCTCCCATCGATAGCAGAAGATCTGGAGTAAACCTTCTCGACTTCCATCGATCTTCTATTGAAGATCCTTTGGTATACATAGTAGAACCGTATGACATTCAATAGAAGGTGGCCGATTCGGTAGGAGAATACCAAATTTTGGTCTCATAGCAAAATACCAACTTCTGGAATTCTATCAGATCTTCTGATCTTCTCGTCGGGAAGTACTTAAAAATTCGTCGTATTGCTATGTTAGACCTTGAAAAATATTCTTTAAAAAGTCCACGCCTTACAAAGACCTTGAAAAATATTCTTTAAAAAGTCCACGCCTTACAAAGACCTTGAAAAATATTCTTTAAAAAGTCCACGCCTTACAAAGACCTTGAAAAATATTCTTTAAAAAGTCCACGCCTTAACGGATAGGTCCTTGAAAAGTATTCTTTAAAAATCCACGCTTTTTGATAGTCCTTGAAAAAATAATCCCTAATCCAGCCTCACCTGTGGATAGTTCTTGAAAAATATTCTTTAAAAATCCACGCCTAGTTGATAGTTCTTGAAAAATATTCTTTAAAAAGTCCACGCCTGTTGATAGTCCTTGAAAAATATTCTTTAAAAAGTCCACGCCTTTTAAGTTCCTTGAAAATGTATTCTTTAAATCATTCTCACCTGTTGATAGTCCTTGCTAAATATTCTTTAAACAATCCAACCTGTTGATAGTTCTTGAAATATTATTTAAACCATCCACGCCTGTTGATAGTCCTTGAAAAGAATTCTTTTAAAATCCACACCTGATGATAGTCCTTTAAAAATATTCTTTAAAAAAAAACACTCCTGATGATAGTCCTTGAAAAAATATTCCTTCAAAAATCCATAGTCCTTGAAAACAATATTCTTTTAAAAATCCACGCCTGATGATAGTCCTTTAAAAATATTTTTGAAAACAAAACGCCTGATAATAGTCCTTGAAAAAATATTCCATTAAAAAACGTTCTTTTAGAAATCCACGCCTTTATCTCTAATAGTCCTTGAAGAATTATTGCTTAAAAAATCCACGAGTAAAAACTCCACTCCTAAAACTCTGATAATCCTTTAAAAAATATCTTTCAAAATATATTTTGATTAAAGACCTTTTTATGTAGTTCTCCAATAAATTTCGCTCTTCTAACCACTGTCCCTTAATTTTAATTGTTTTAAACAGATTTTTATGAAATTACAAATATTTTGACCATTGTTTGGCAAAAACAGAAGCCGACATCATCATCATCACCACCACCAATGATATAATTGAATTGGTAGAGGGAGACTTCAGCTAGCTGTCGGCCTGGCAGGTTACATGCTATTGTTATTCTCAGACTTGTGAAAGCAAAAAATTCCCAAGCGATTTGAATTAAAAGTATTGCTTCATATTCACGCCTTTTTCACCAACCCCTTTATTGGATTCGCTAAAGTTTGGCGAAACACACGCCGATTTTTTTGTAATCAAAGTTCATGTTAATGGGAATTTCATTGTTTCTACTGTTTTTCAGCTTGACAGGACTAACAAAAAGCTATGGCCGACTAGTTGCTGAACGGTTGCCTATGGTTTCATTCATAACTCTTGTACTTTGTGTAAGTGTGTTGCCATAGCTAGTCATCGAAACAAACGAAAGAACGACCGATTCATTGGTGCTGTGCTGCGTTGTTGTTTTGTAAATGTGTGTCCTTGCTGGGCATTACACGCCAGTTATTGTTTGTAATTTGATAAAAGGGATATTTATAACGCATCCGTTTAACTCTTTTTACCATCTGAAAATTGTATAAAATCACTTGAAATTAATTACTGTTTGAATTGCCAACCGCCTGCTGTGCCATCATCTGGGGTGTGGGGGGAGGAACTCTTACTATCGTTTTCCCACTGGAATGCTAGTTGTGCGGGAATTCTTGTAGGAACAGAGTTGTCGATAACGATTAAATAAAAATCTCCGCCTGTTGATATCCTTGAAAAAATATTGTTTAAAAAATCCCCGCCTGTTGATAGTCCTTAAAAAAATATTCTTTAAAAATCAACTCCTGCTGATAGTCTTTTAAAAATACTCTTTAAAAATCCAAGCCCTTTATGGTCGTTGAAGAAATATTCTTAAATATTCTCTTAAAAATCCACGCCTTATTTGGTCCCTGAAAACAATATTCCTTACAAAATCCACAACTGTTGATAATCCTTGAAAAAATATTCCTTAAAAAATCCACTCATGCTCCGATAGTCCTTGAAAAATATACCTTAAAAAATCCACGCCTGCTCTGATAGTCCTTAAAAAATCCACTCATGCTCCGATAGTCCTTGAAAAATATACCTTAAAAAATCCACGCCTGCTCTGATAGTCCTTAAAAAATCCACTCATGCTCCGATAGTCCTTGAAAAATATTCCTTAGAAATCCACGCCTGCTCTGATATCCTTGAAAAATACTCTTTAAAAACCACGCCTGCTCTGATATCCTTGAAAAATACTCTTTAAAAACCACGCCTGCTCAGATAGTCCTTGAAAAATATTCCTTAGAAATCCACGCCTGCTCTGATATCCTTGAAAAATACTCTTTAAAAACCACGCCTGCTCAGATAGTCCTTGAAAAATATTCTTTAAACAATCCACGCCTGCTTTTACAGTCCTTGAAAAATATTCCTTAAAAAATCCACGCCTGCTCTGATAGTCCTTGAAAAATATTCCTTAAAAATCCACGCCTGCTCTGATAGTCCTTGAAAAATATTCCTTAAAAAATCCACGCCAGCTCTGATAGTCCTTGAAAATATTCCTTAAAAAATCCACGCCTGCTTTGATAGTCCTTAAAAAATCCACGCTCTGATAGTCATTGAAAAATATTCCTTAAAAATCCACGCCAGCTCTGATAGTCCTTGAAAAATATTCCTTAAAAATCCACTCTCTGATAGTCCTTGAAAAATATTCCTTAAAAAATCCACGCCTTGTTTAAGGCCTTGAAAAATATTCCTTAAAAAATCCACGCTCTGATAGTCCTTGAAAAATATTCCTTTAAAAATCGACGCCTGCTCTGATAGTCCTTGAAAAATATTCCTTTAAAAATCGACGCCTGCTCTGATAGTCCTTGAAAAATATTCCTTTAAAAATCGACGCCTGCTCTGATAGTCCTTGAAAAATATTCTTCAAAATATCCACGCCTGCTCTGATAGTCCTTGAAAAATATTCTTTAAAAAATCCACGCCTGCTCTGATAATCCTGGAAAAATATTCCTTATAAAATCCACGCCTGCTCTGATAGTCCTTGAAAAATATTCCTTAAAAAATCTACGCCTGCTCTGATAGTCCTTGAAAAATATTCCTAAAAAAATCTACGCCTGCTCTGATACTCCTTGAAAAATATTCCTAAAAAAATCTACGCCTGATCTTATAGTCCTTGAAAAATATTCCTTAAAAAATCCACGCCTGCTCTGATAGTCCTTGAAAAAATATTCCTTAAAAAATCCACGCTTGCTCTGATAGTCCTTGAAAAATATTCCTTAAAAAATGCAAGCCTTAGATAGTCCTTACAAAAAAGTTTTTTTAATCCACGTCTGTTGAGAGTCGTAAAATATATCCTTTAATAACCCACGTCTGTTATGGTCCTTGAAAATATTCTTTAAAAAAATCATTTCTGTTGAACGTCCTTGAAAAGTTTTGTTTTAAACAAGTCCACGCCAGTTAAATATTATTAAGAATATACTTTACAATATTTCACGCCTGTCGAGAGTCTTTAAAAAATATTCTTTAAATATCCACACCTCCCTATAGTCCTTGAAAAAACACATCTTAAAGAACCAGGCCTGTTGGTAGTCCTTGAAAAAAATATTCTCTAAAAAACCCACGCCTTATATTGTCCTTGAGTAATATTCTTTAAAAAACCAGGCCTGTTGGTAGTCCTTGAAAAAAAATATTCTCTAAAAAACCACACCACCCTATAGTCCTTGAGAAATATTCTTTAAAAACACACGCCTTCTTTTGTCCTTGAAAAATATTATTTAAAACACACACGCCTTATATTGTTATTGAACAAAAAATATTCCTCAAAAAATCCTCGCCTATAGTCCTTGAAAAATATTCTTTAAAAAAACCAAGTCTGTTGATAGTCCTTAAAAAAAAATATGTTTTTTAAATCAACTTTTCACCCATTTGACAAAATTGATATTCCCACTGACAACCCTACCCTTGATTTAAACTCCTAGTTGGGCGCCATACAAAAAATTTCGATAATTTTACATTCGTGTGTTCGGTGCAAAGTACCATCCATTCATGCATTCATTGGAAAATTTACAATCGACTAATAGGGTAAAAATTGTTACCGCCATCAAAAAGGCTCTCGCGCACAGCCGGCCAACAAACACAAACACACACACGAACAACTACATAACCTGGCTTTTACAAGTATTCAAAAGTATTTGTACATGAAAATGATTGCAAATGAAATAAGCTGTTTGCAGTTTGTTGTTGTTGCTGTTGTTATTAAGCTATTTTAATAATGTGGTCGTAAAATTAATATGATTTATAATTGGCAAAAGAGCAAATGGCCAACGATGGTAAAACATTTTCCAGCTTCGTATTATTTTCAGTTGAACGAGGAAGCATAAAGTTATTGGCCAGGGTATAAATATTTGTAAGTGAAAAAGAACAAAAATGTATGGGTTATTTATTTGTTCTTCGCATGATTTATGAACTGTAAAAATATCATGGCAATGTATTAAAAACTTGATCAAAAATTAAATTTTCATTGAAATGGGCTTTTGAGACATTAATCCCTCCCTCCCACCTTCCATCCATCGCCTTTCTCTTATGAAAAATAATTAAAACAACAAGGATCTTAATTAAATCGCTCGCAAAATAGTTATTAATTATTCCATACAATTCAAATCAGGTAACAGCTGTGCATTCGGCCTTCCCTTCCTTACCTACCTACCCTTATCCTACCCTCCCACAACTATTATTAATTCTTCTGCTAATATAGATTTAAGTTACAATAGAGGTGTGAGTTAGACGATCATTAAATCATCTACAGTCTATTGAAACTTTCACCTTTTAAATGGGTTTTAATCAATTTCCGTTTCCTTATTAAACACCTTGATGTCAGTTTTATTTTGCTATGTTAGTGTGTGTGGCGTAGTGTGTAGAAAATCCATATGTTGGCCTTTGTTCTCGATAGAATGAAACATAATTCATGTTCAGACCCAAACCTCTATGCAACAGGGGAAATATTGGAAATTTGGTATATTAGGTGGTATTGGAATAACATTAGAAACTTCCCAAATATTTTTATGTTTCACTCATTTGAAAGAAGGAATATACATCCCCAGCTTCTCCAAAATATATACAGAAATATACATTTTGTTCATCTATTTTGAGAAGTTCCGAAGGGAATTAATATTATGATATATCATCCAACCAATAACAATATATACCAAAATACTCGAATATACATAGATTGAAAAAAAAAACCAGTAAGGAAAGTAGTAAAATTGGACTGGGCCAACTATATGCTACCCTTCACTACTTTGGGTACATTCAGCATATGTATCCTAAAGTCGAAATTATATATGGAAGCTATGCTATATCTATATCTGAACCGATTTCAAGGAAATTTATTAGAGATTAATTTATATTAACTTCAGTACGTTGCACAGTGGGTTAGAACACCCTGTTTCCTTGGATTAACTAAAAAATAAAATTTTAAGTATCGTTAAAAATTTTTGCACACTGTTAAAGTATATAAAATTCTACGTCACTTAAAATAAATGTCAAAAGTGGACTGGTGTTTTTGTAGTGAAACTTCAAAGTCAAACTTCATAGAAATTTTTGTGCCAAAAAAAGCTGAAAAAAGTGAAAACGTTCCCGATGAAAATTTTATTTATTTTAAAAATATTGTAAAAGTTAAACATTTTTCAATGGAAACATGAAGTTTGGGTTATTTTGCAAATACTTCGTTAACATTTGAGTATCAAATTGTGTTTGGAAGTGATTTAAATGTAGTAATTTATATTGAAAATGCCAAAAAAAATAATATTTTTATACTTTAAATGGATAAATAGTTATGATTCGTCCACATTCGTGTGATAATTTTTAGTTTATATTAAAGAGGACATAAATCTGTGTTATATTGCAAAATTTTACGCTGCCCTTTTGTGCCTTTTAGAAGCTATGCATTGTTTAATACAAGTGTTGCAGCAGTCAAATTAGCTAAAAGTCACATTGATCTCGTGGCTGGTGATGTTGTTGAGTGTTGTGTTTTCTTGTTTTTCATGTTATTTTTTCTAATTATTTTATTGTTGTTATTTTTGTTTCTTTTAATAATATTCTTTGTTACAATAATATTTTGTTTTTGTTTATTTTAATAATATTCTTTGTTTTGACAAATAGTGACTGTGTTGTGCAGTTTCAAGTAATCGGGTAAAAGGATTTTTTTATTAGCATTTTTTATAGATACAAGTTCGTACGTTGTTTTTTATAATCGTCGAAGCTTATGATGAATTCGAGCGCTCAAACAATGACTAATAAGATGACATTTTTAGCTAAAGAAATCAAAAAACGCACCAAAACGCTAAAAAATCTATCTGCCGAAATAACAAAAATATATGTTAATTTAATAAAAATGCACGTGTCGGTTATAGCTGTAACCAGTGGCCATGAGATTAATGATGAAAAATTTCAAATATATACACACAATACAGGACGAAACGTATCCTTGGTATAATATGCCTACCACTTTGCACAAGTTTTTTATTCACGGACCCGAAATTGTGTCAAATGCCCCTTTACATATTATGCAGTTATCAGAAGTTGGTGATGCTGCGGACAGAGATGGTCTGTCAGAAACAGAGACGTAAATGACATACATTTCCGACGTATAATACATACGTCGGAAACCGACTCAAAACCATTAGGTTTTTGATAAAATAGATTTAGATTTATCGATTTGTACTCCTTGCACTTTATACCTACACTGATATTTGGCATTACTTAATAAAATTATACTCAAATATACTTAGAAAACATTTTTTTATACTTATTTCAATGGTATTAACTGAAAAATAAAGAAAAATTATTCTAACATAGCTTCCCTGATTTGATCCAAGAAAACAGTGTACTCTAACCCACTGTGCGTTGTGTCAATCGGCCTAGCTATGGATCGTTAGTGCACCATTTACTTAAAATCGGACGGAAATATATATAGAGGTGTATGTAAATCTGAACCGATTTTAAATCTACATCATTGTAGATTTAAATCAGTACGCTATCCCAAAATCAAAAGATATATGGGGACTTTGGCGCACTATTTACATAAAATCGGACGAAAATATATATGACAGCTATATCTTAATCTGAACCGATTTCCACGAAACTTTGCACACATTATTCTAGACGTATTTTAGTACGCTATTCCAAAATTCGTGCAAATCGAAAGATTTTGAGGGACTTTGGTGCACTATTTACCTAAAATCGGGCGAAACTAGATATGGGAGCTATACGTAAATCTGAATTGATTTTTACGAAACTTAGCACACATCATTCTAGACTTAATTCAGTACGCTATGCCAAAATTCGTGCAAATCGAGAGATTTTGAGGGACTTTGGTGCACAATTTACCCAAAATCGGACGAAACTATATATGGGAGCTATATCTAAATCTGAACCGATTTTCAAAAAACTTAGCACACGTCTTTCTAGACTTAATTCAGTACGCTATGCCAAAATTCGTGCAAATCGAGAGATTTTGAGGGACTTTGGTGCACTATTTACCTAAAATCGGGCGAAACTAGATATTGGAGCTATACCTAAAACTGAACTGATTTTTACGAAACTTAGCACACATCATTCTAGACTTAATTCGGTACGCTATGCCAAAATTCGTGCAAATCGAGAGATTTTGAGGGACTTTGGTGCACTATTTACCTAAAATCGGGCGAAACTATATATTGGAGCTATACCTAAATCTGAACTGATTTTCACCAAACTTAGCACACATCATTTTAGACTTAATTTCGTACGCTATGCCAAAATTCATTTAAATCGAATGATTTTCAGGGACTAAAGTCCGTAAATCGGACAAAAGTATATATGGGAGCTATATCTAAATCTGAACCGATTTTTCCCAATATCGGGTTCGTCTTTGGGCCAAATAAATGAGCTGCGCCAAATTTCAGCCAAATTGGATTATAAATGCGACATGTACTTTGTTTACAATTTAACATCAACAGACGGACGGACCTGCATAAATCGACTCAGAAAGTGATTCTATGTATATTCTCAAAAGAAACCATGGGTCTATCTCGATTCCTTTTGCAAACATATGCACAAAGATAAAATACCCTGTACCACAGTGTGGTGAAGGGTATAATGAGAATTTCCTTCATTCGTGTAATACAGCGATTAGCTCCAGGTTTTCCGTTTGAAACACTACTTAATATCCATCGGTGACACCACAAAATCTTCCTGTTGCAATCACGGCAAATTACTAAATTGCTATTACTATGGTGCTAGAATATTTGGTATTGAATGTATATCGGAGCACGATCCCATACGCCTCATTTTTATACCCTTCACCACACTGTGGTACAGGGCATTATGTCTTTGTGCATATGTTTGTAACAGGCAAAAGGAATCGAGATAGACCCATGGTTCCTTTTGAGAATATGCATAGAATCAATTTCTAAGTCGATTTACGCATGTCCGTCCGTCCGTATGTCCATGTTAAATTGTAAACAAAGTATAGGTCGCATTTATGATCCGAATTGGATGAAATTTGGCACAGGTCACTTATCTGGCCCAAGGACGAACCCTATTGAAATTGAGAAAAATCGGTCCAGATTTAGATATAGCTCCCATATATATTTTCGTCCGATTTAATATAAATGGTGTACCAAAGTCCCAAAATATCTTTTGATTTGCACGAAATTTGGCATAGCGTAATGAATTAGGTCTAGAATGATGTGTGTAAAGTTTCCTGAAAATCGGTTAAGATTTAGATATAGCTCCCATATATATTTCGTCCGATATAATGTAAATGGTGTACCAAAATCCCTATATATCTTTCGATTTGCACGAAATTTGGTACAGCGTAGTGAATTAGGTCTAGAATGATGTGTGTCAAGTTTCCTGAAAATCGTTCAAATTTAGATATAGGTCCTATATATATTTTCGTCCGATTTAAGGTAAATGGTGTACCAATGTCCCTATATATCTTTCGATTTGCACGAAATTTGGCATAGCGTACTGAATTAGGTCTGGAATGATATGTGTTAAGTTTCCTGAAAATCGGTCCAAACATAGATATAGCTCCCATATATATGTTCGTCCGATTTAATGTAAATGGTGTACCAAAATCCCTATATTTCTTTCGATTTGCACGAAATTTGCATAGCGTAATGAATTAGGTCTAGACTGATGTGTGTCAAGTTTCCTGAAAATAAGTCCAGATTTAGATAGCTCCTATATATATTTTCGTCCGATTTAATGTAAATGGTGCACCAAAATCAATATATATATATATATATATATATATCCTTCGATTTGCACGAAATTTGGTATAGTGTACTGAATAAGGTCTAGAATGATGTGTGTTAAGTTTCATGATAATTGGTTCAGATTCACATATAGCTGCTATATATCATTTCTTCCGATTTTATGTAAATTGTGCATTAAATACCCACAGTTTGACTGATTGCCACAATTCATATCGCAAACGCGAGAGCCGAAGGTGTCCTGATGTCGAAGGTGCCCCAGTCTCCCCTACTGATCAACGGAAGGCATTTTGAGTGCACTCAACGTTCGGCCCTGTCGAACTTAACGACTTTTTTACATGTCTTTTTCCTGTATAAATTTTTGAAATTAAGTTTTCTTTTTTGCAGAAGGACATTTGGACGAATTTCCAATGAAATAGAAGATATTTTCTATTAAATACTTCTCAGTAATGTCTTTTTCTATGGTAGATATCTTAGTAATACATTTTCTATTGAATATCTCCTTGAGACGTCTACTTTTAAAAATAAAATACAAGTTGACGTCTGTTCATATACAAAAGGTTCGCCCATGAATGATATTCATGTACGATATCCTATGGTCGGACCTGTTCGACTTTGGCCTTTTAACTACTGGATATTATTCGAAAGTCATGTAAAAGGAAGAGAGATTTTTCGACTCAGGCTCTCGAAAAATCAAAATCAAATTTACCGTTACTTGAAATCGATGATGAGATTTCTATTGGTATCCGGTTCCCATTATAGCAAAATTACTGTTCTGTTCCAGTACTTTTTAAGTAAATGTAGTAAAAGGGAAAAACGTCAAAATCTCTCAGAGTTCAAAATCACACGAAATATTCTGGAACGGAAAACTAGTAAAAATGTCCACATTAGATGGCAAATATAAATTAACACAACAGCCAATCAGAAGTTGGCATTCCTGTTTACAACTTTTACTCGGCCAAATTTTTCAAGTAAAGAGTTTACCAAGAAAAAGCCATTTTATTAGTTTTGTAGGTTCAGGAAGGGGTCTCGAGAAAAAAGTTAGAAAACTTATAAAAGTAGTACAATATTTTAGATTCTGGAAAGGAATTTATTTATGTTATTTCTATAATTTGTTAATATGATCTAATGTTCTTCGACACATATAAAAGTGTACAACATATGTGCCATCTTATCTGATTTGTGTTTAATTGTCCTTCGCATGATAGCAGTCTTCGAGGGGAGAATATTTAAGGAAACTCAAAAAAAAAAAAAAAAAATAAGGCAAATTACAAAATTTTAGAGATTAAAATAAGGATGTGTTAATTGAATTTTCAAAGGAATAGGCATTAAAATTTACTTTACGAAATTCCACCTCATTCCAATCCACGTCCCAACAAACATTTTTCCTCGAGTGTAATTCCGGTATTTTACTTTATAATTGAAGCATTAAATTCAGAGCATAATTGCTTTATGCAACAAACCTAACCATACACATGACCACAAAGGCTAACACACACATACGTCCACACTCTGAAATTAATTTCTCCCACACACACACACACACACACAGATATTAGGAACAGGCTGCCAATAGATATATTTACAATCCGATTATATTTTGCCACTATGTGTGTTCATACGTACTCTCCCCCCAAAAAACGAATTACTCAAGCCGTCAGGTGTCTATGAAAGGAAATAGTTTTCTCATTTAATTTTAGCCAACATATGTGAGAGTGTGTGAGTAAGTGAATGAGTGAGGATGTCTTAAAACGACAGCAACATACATGGTTACATGCATTTTGTTTGTAACTATCGTCGGCAGACAGGTAAGCTTAACTGGCAGACGGACAGACAGACACCAACTAGACATGGTGTTTAATTGCTGGGCAGTGGCAATAACTGAATTCGTCGTTGGCTGTGTCTTGAAAATTAAATAAGCAATACAT
>NW_026888330.1:0-96991 GCF_032173495.1 Musca vetustissima
CCTTGTATGGTCCTTGAATAAATATTCTTTAAAAAATCCACGCCTTGTATGGTCCTTGAATAAATATTCTTTAAAAAATCCAGGCCTTGTATGGTCCTTGAATAAATATTCTTTAAAAAATCCACGCCTTGTATGGTCCTTGAATAAATATTCTTTAAAAAATCCACGCCTTGTATGGTCCTTGAATAAATATTCTTTAAAAAATCCACGCCTTGTATGGTCCTTGAATAAATATTCTTTAAAAAATCCACGCCTTGTATGGTCCTTGAATAAATATTCTTTAAAAAATCCACGCCTTGTATGGTCCTTGAATAAATATTCTTTAAAAAATCCACGCCTTGTATGGTCCTTGAATAAATATTCTTTAAAAAAAACTTTAAAAACGCCTTGTATGGTCCTTGAATAAATATTCTTTAAAAAATCCACGCCTTGTATGGTCCTTGAATAAATATTCTTTAAAAAATCCACGCCTTGTATGGTCCTTGAATAAATATTCTTTAAAAAATCCACGCCTTGTATGGTCCTTGAATAAATATTCTTTAAAAAATCCACGCCTTGTATGGTCCTTGAATAAATATTCTTTAAAAAATCCACGCCTTGTATGGTCCTTGAATAAATATTCTTTAAAAAATCCACGCCTTGTATGGTCCTTGAATAAATATTCTTTAAAAAATCCACGCCTTGTATGGTCCTTGAATAAATATTCTTTAAAAAATCCACGCCTTGTATGGTCCTTGAATAAATATTCTTTAAAAAATCCACGCCTTGTATGGTCCTTGAATAAATATTCTTTAAATAATCCAAATCCTTGATAAAATATTCTTTTAAGGATCCATGCCTAGTGGATGGCCCTTGAAAAGGTATTCTTTAAAAATATTTTTTTTTTCTGAGTCCTGAGTCTGATATCCTTTCAATGTCCCCCCACAAAAAAAATCTTGATAATGCAAATCCTTTGGAGAATATTATTTCCATCTAAGCAGGATACGCATGATATCCTCATACATCATCCTGTCATATTATGTTATGTTTCCTTTTTTACTTTCTTTATTTCAGCTAGCAGGCCTCTAGAGACACACACATGCCTGTCATACACTTCTTCTACAAAAAAAAACTCATCATCCTGTAAAAAATTGACTATAATCAAGAGTTGGAGGACAATTCTTATTGTCCTCCAAAAATTCCTATTGTCGTGTTTGTGTTGACCTTGACATTGTTTTCAATTTTTTATCTAGTTCTCTACGCACGGGTGTGTGTGCGCATTTCTGTTTGTCAGTATTATCCATTCGTTATGAGTTTATGACATCTAAAGGACATTGCTAACACATTTCATGCTCATCGTGTCGATACACACCTCCATACATCCAAATACCAAGTGTGTACAACGATGTAGTATCCTGTGTCCTGTGCGTTTGTTTTTTTTTTTAAAAGAAGTGCGTGTGTGTCTTCGAAGACTGTACACATTATCCTGTCGTAAAAAAAATTAATGAAAGAAAAAAACTCAAAGGACAGGCGCAGATGTTTTTCCTTGATCTCTCAACAATAACAACAAAAACAACAGAGTCATGCACCACGCATGATCAATTCGTTCGTTCGTTTTTTTCTGCTGCTCCCTCTTGTAGTCTTTCCTTACAATGTTAAGAACTTCTTCCTTTTGTTCGAAATGTGTGGCTGTCGCTTCTTTAAAGTCATAGTCCTGCGAGTGTGCGTCTCTTTGTTTTTGTGTTCTATTCTTTAGGTTAAAAAAATCCAATAGGCTTATAAGGACATTGTTGTCTATGGAAGTTCTATTCATTCGGAGTTTTTTATATTATCATCCTATAGAGAATAGATTTTTTATAAGGAAATAATAGATTCTATTGTATTATCAGTTAATCCTTGTCATCCTGTAAAAGTTAGAATTTTTTCACTAAGAAGGAAATAATGATGACCGATGATAAGATTTTTTTTAGGTATTGGAACGTACAGTTTTTAAATTTTACTGTAGACCTTTCAAAAATGGACTCAATGTCCTTTTTTCCACTGTAAAAATTAAGATTTCTTCTTAGAGTAAAATACTCCACAAGAGGATTTATGGTATCTTAGGAGAGTATATGTTCTTCGCACGATTTTGAGGCCCTATTGAACAACGTGTGCGGACACCTTTTTTGGCAGGGATTTCTATAACTCTGTTTGTAGTAATGTGGAAGAATATAATCCTGTGATCCTTTCCACAGTAATGTATATGGATATGGACTGTCTTTGTGAACGTAGTAAGCATGGTATCGCATTAGGTTCTGAAGCACTATTCCAGGAAATCGGGACATTCGCATGTCATGATTCTTACTATCCACTTTGTCCCTCAGGAAGATTTTATTCAGATATCGACCGACTGGCAACCAATAAGCTTCTCGTATACACCCAATCCGACTTCTGTCAATAACTCGTCAGACTTTCGGAACCTCTGGCTTAGTAGCTCTTCTCAAGCCAAACTAAAATTTTTGGCTTTCACAAGGTGTGATTGAGGTGTGCGCCCAAAGATGAAGACCCGTCGAAGTAGACACTGCAGACTGGCTTCGACTGTTTTACTGTAATCGCCCACGTTAAGAATTTTTGATGATGGCTTGAGATTGACCATAGCTCTTGCCATGGCAAAGTCCTTGACATCGAAGCCTGGGAATACTTATTTAGAACTCCCTGACTTGTATGTAAAGTCGGTACCCGGTTAGAGAGGTCACTTTAGCGACTTCGTAAGCGGCTAATTGCTAATTATCTGAAAACCGCATACTCTTCACAACCACTGGGTGTCATTGATATTTGGTCCTCAAATATGCAGAAGCCATCGAATGGGTGTAATATTCTAGGGAAGCTAATTCAATGTCAATGATCTTCAGAACATAGTATTTTGTCTCTTTTTTCCCCCTAAAACCCGATGAATTTTATACTACAATTATCAACATATGAAAGCATCCAATATTGCTAAAACTTCACATCTATTTTTGATAGTTAAAAAAATATTCCTACTTTTATAGATAATAGGAAACCCGAGTATAATCTGGCCCTATAGTACTTTAGGAAATCCATGTTAGTTTTGGCTACGAAAAATAGTCCTTAAAAAATCAAAGACTCATTGTACCTATGAAAAAATATGTTTTTAAAAAATTCACGCTTAGGCAGTTCATTGAAAAAATATGCTTACAAATCGGAGCCTAGTCTGATCCCCGAAAAATATTCCTTTAAAATCATCGCCTTATTGTACCCCTGACAAAATATATACTTTAATAAAAAATGGAGCCTCGCCTTATTATACTCCAGATTTTTTTTAACAAATCAACGCCCCATTGATGGTTATTTTTTACCCAAAAGGATATAATGAGGAGTATCCTAGAATAAGTATTTTCTAAAAAATCCATGGCTTATCGCAGCCTTGAAAAATGTTTTAATTTTCGACTCCTCTTGTTTTTATACCCTTCACCATAGTATTAGTTTTGTCATTCCGGTTGTAACTCATCGAAATATTCATTATACCCTACACAACTATGTTGTCAGGGTATTATAGCTTTGTGCAGCCCCAAGAGTTTGTAACGCCGAGAAATATTGGTTCTAGACCCACCTTTAAGTATACCGATAGTCATATCTCGACTAGCTGAGTCGATCTAGATATGTGTGTCCGTCCGTCCGTCTGTCCATTATAATTTGTAAACACGTTACAGGCCACAGTTATGGACCAATCTTCACGAAATTTTGCATGTAGGATGGATACTGGCCAATGAAGACCCCTATTGTTTTTGGAAAATATCAGTTCATATTTCGGGGATGAAATGGACCAAAAACTTTATTTTTGTCTGATTTTCTGGTCGCTCCAGAGGCCGTAATTATGGCCCAAACATCGCAAAATTTTACATGGAGAAGGCGATTGGGCCAAGGAATAAGCATGCATGTTTTGATAAAGATCGGTCAATATTTAGCGGGCTAGATTGACCAAATATCACGAAATATTGCCCAGACTCGGAATAAACATCCGTATAAAGTTAGAGTTCCGTAATAGCTGTGTAGGGTATCGTATGGTCGGCCCATTGGGTCAAATTCTAAGACGATCTAGCGATATCCTTCCGTCTGTTGTAATCACGCTATCTTCTGAAGGAATTAAAAAATTTTGCACAGAGTCATCCTTTGTCTGCAGGCAGGTCAAGTTCGAAGATGGGCTATATCGGTCCACGTTTAGGCATAACCCCCATATAAGGGTACCACCCAATTTTCGATATTTTGGGGTTCAAGAGTGCGGTTATCAACCGAATTCTCTGAAATTGGGTCCAATGGGTTGTTATTGGGTACCAAATTTCTCCACTAAAATTCTATGTATAGGTCCATTGTTTCGGGTAGCCCCATATAAATGCACTCCCAATTTTCGGTATTTTGGGGTTCTTGAGCGCGTTTTTCAACCGAATTCGCTGAAATTTGGTACAATGAGTTCTTATTGGGTTATTTTTGGGTACTAAATGTATCCACTATAAATTATAAATATAGGTCCACTTTTTCGGGTAGACCTCATATAACGGCACCCCCAATTTTCTGTATTTTGGGGCTCCTGAGAGCATTTCTCAACCGAATTAGCTGAAATTTGGTACATTGCATTCTTTTAGGGTACCAAATGTCTCCACTACAAATTATAAATATCGGTCCACTTTTTCAGGTAGCCCCTGTATAACGGTACCCACGAATTTACGGTGTTTTGGTGGATTTCGCTGAAATTTGGTACAATGGGTTCTTATTGGGTACCAAATTCCCTCAATTTAAAGTTCTTGAGCGAACTTGCTGTAATTTGGTATTTTGTAGTAGTCACCCCCTTTTAGTGTAGTGTCCATATAACCCCCTTCTTATATTAAAATAGTTAGCTGATTAGTTCCGTGTGTAGGAGTTATCCCCATATAGGCGTATTCTACCGCAGTTTAGGGGATAATCGTTACTCGAAATAGTCAGTTTTACCCTACAAATTATGGAATTCTCAGACGATTTAGCCATCGGTTGTAATCATTCCGCTTTCTAAGGAAATCTTGATAAAAAAAACTCGAACCTGACGATAATGAAATATATCGGCCAGCATTTAGGCATCTCCCCCATATAAGAATTGAAAGAATTTAATCACAAAAAAATGGGTATTGCCTTCATATAATTATAACCCCAAATATTCGCTAATTAATACACTATTTAACCTAACGTTGTAATCTAAATTGCAGTAGTTTGAGGATTTTTTGTTCCATCATGGGTTATTAGTATCAGTCCACGCTTTGGGATTTTCATTAAAAACTGCTGAAATTTGTATTTGGTGTTGGTTTACAATAACCGGTTTTTAGAATTATCGGTATAGGTTCACTTTTTGGTATGTTCGCTATATTTTCATTTCAAATATCTGTCAGTATACCTATGGTGGAGGGTATCCAAAGTTCGGCCCGGCCAAACTTAACGCTTTTTTACTTTACATTTTTTCTTTAAAAATCGAAGAAATATTCTTAAAAAATTCACGCCTTTATTGATGGACCTTCTAAATTTGTTTTTTAAAAATCGACTCCTTTTGAAAAAAATTATCTTTAAAAAATCCGCACCTTCTTTGGGTGCTTGAAAAAAATATTCTTTAAAAATTCCGCGCCTTCTTTGGGTGCTTGAAAAGATATTCATTAAAAAATCCGCGCTTTCTTTGGGTGCTTGAAAAAATATTCTTTAAAAATCAACGCCTTCTTTGGGGCTTGAAAAAATATTCTTTAAAAATCCACGCCTTATAGATGGTCCTGGAAAAACTATCCACATCTTTGAACAAATATTTTTGAAGAATATACGGTTTTAATAAATGGTACCTGAAAAAAAATCTTTAAAAATCCCCATGGTCATTTATTATTTATTTTTTCAAAAAGAAAATCCCGCTTTTGTTGTTGTGAATCTACTGTTTTCAATTTTTCTAAACTTCCAAATATTTGTATACCCTTCACCACACTGTGGTACAGGGTATTATGTCTTTGTGCATATGTTTGTTACAGGTAAACATTATCGAGATAGACCCATTGTTCCTTTTGAGCATATGCATAGAATCACTTTCTGAGTCGATTTATGAATGTCCGTCCGTCCATGTATTTTTGTTAACAAAGTACAGGTCGCATTTATGATCCAATTTGGATGAAATTTGGCACAGGTCATTTAATTGGCCCAGGGACGAACCCTATTGAAATTGGGAAAAATCGGTTCAGATTTAGATATAGCTCCCATATATACTTTCGTTCGATTTAAGGTAAATGGTGTACCAAAGTCCCTATATATCTTTCGATTTGCACGAAACTTGACACAGCGTAATGAATGCGGTCTAGAATGATGTGTGTTACGTTTCCTGACAATCGGTTCAGATTAAGATATAGCTTCCATATATATATTGTTCCGATTTAAGGTAAATTGTGTACCAAAGTCACTATATATCTTTCGATTTGCACGAAATTTGGCACAGCGTACTAAATTAAGTCTAGAATTATGCGTGCAAAGTTTCGTGAATATCGGTTCAGATAAAGATATAGCTCCCATATATAGCTTCGCCCGATTTTTGGTAAATAGTCCACTAAAGTCCCTGGAAATCTTTTGATTTGCACGAAATTTGGCACAACGTAATAAAAAAAGGTCTAGAATGATGTCTGCCATTTTTTGTGAAAATCGGTTCAGATTTAGTCCCTATATGTCTTTCGATTTGCACGAAATTTGACACAGCGTACTAAATTAAGTCTAGTATGATGTGTGCAAAGTTTCGTGAATATCGGTTTAGATTTAGATATAGCTCCCATATATAGCTTCGCCCGATTTTAGGTAATTGGTGCACCAAAGTCCCTGGAAATCTTTTAATTTGCACGAATTTTGGCATAGCGTACTAAATTAAGTCTAGAATGATGTGTGCAAAGTTTCGTGACAATCTGATTTAGATATACCTCCCATATGTATTTTGATCCGATTTTAAGTAATTGGTACATCAAAAATCTCTGAAAATTATTCGATTTGCACGAACTTTGTCATAGTTTACTGAATTAAGGCTAGAATGACGTGTGCTAAGTTTCGAGAAAATCGGTTAGTGCTTTTTTGTTGTGATTCTACAGTTTTAAATTTTTGTCAACTTTCAAAAACTGTTGTTATTCGATTGGTTTGTTTTCGAAACTTGAATTGTGTTTTAGCCTGCTGTGGTTTCGGCTGATAAAAACAATTTCTTTATGTGTGGTTTTTTTGGCCACTTTCCACGAAGCAATTGTTCTTTCACAAGAAGCAGTCCAAAAATAAGAAAACATACACACAAAGTGAGATGACCGTAAAAAGCACGTGTCCTCGAGGATTGTTTTCAATTCAGGTGCAAACTGACAACGAGGTAGTGAGCGAGCGAGTGAGTGATGTGGTGTGGCAATGTGAGAGGTATCAGTGACTGCTGCTGCTGCCGATGTGTACAATTGACACCCACCAGGATGGATATGCAAATATTCTACCCTGATGCTATTGTTTACTCTGGGCAGCTGCATTTGTTCCTTTGAATTGTTGCAATTTAACACTCAATTATGAAATAACAAAAAAAAAAACTGAAATATTGAAATAATTTGTTTTCCATACCCAAGGACGAAAGGAAAAACACATTGAGATGTGGTTTGTGTTTGAAGGATGTTTATATGTCCTTTTTAGTATAAATATCCTTGTACAGGTTACACTTTGCGTGCCACAAAAAGTACAGGTTGCCGAAATTCAAATGAAGAAGTTGAAGTACGTGCCTGTTGCACCTTTTTGGGTATTGCCATCTCTTTTGCACTCTCTCTCTCTTTCTGTTATGTGAGTGTTGCACATGCGTTTTACTAAGGTTTCCCAGGAGTTTTTTTTTCCATTCGGTACAGGTTGTCTGTCCGTCTGTCTGACCTCATTATCATACAACAAAATCCTTGCGTTACACATTGCATTGCATCATGACAGCAGACCATCACTGTGGCCGTCAGGTCGTCAGCCAGTCCTGGTCATTTTGTGTTGTTGTTGTTTTTTAGGCAATTCACTTCACGGTCTGCTGTCGGTCTGCTTAACTTGGCAATGAAGCGTGACTTTTTCATTAAAGTTTTCACCTTGCCGTTTTTTTTTCGAAACTGAACTGGGGTCACTCGCAAACGATACGATGACATTAGTGTAAGGTTATGTTGAAATGCACACAATTTTGGAACCGTGTCGTTTTTTCTTCTCACATCAATTTCAATTTGTTTATTTTTCATCAAAGGTGTGTTACATCTGTTGATTTATCGCTCGGCATTGTTTGCAATGACCTTTCTTTTTCACGTTTTGTTGGGAATTTTGTTTGATTTGTGTTGCCCTCTCGAGTAGATGAATATCTTAATTATGACCATTGGATCGAGGAAGTTTTAATTGTGTTGATTTCACACATATTTGTTATATCTAAGCAAACATAGTTGGAATGTCTCAATTTTCACGGATTTCTTTTTTTCCCGAGAGAAAACTCTTTCGTTAAATATGGAGTATTTTATGATTTTCTATTGTTTGAATAAGTTTGATGTATTTATGGTGTCAATAAATTAACTAAAATTTAGTTTTTAAAGTTTTTTGTTTGATCAAACAAAATACATATAACGATTAAAATGCATTTATCCAATGAAAGGATTGGAAGGTAATCATTTTCTATTGACAGTGTATTGAATACAAGATAAGATTATTAAAAACATTGATAACATTAGAATTTTGTAATGACATCAATATTAGGGCGTATTCTTGAGCATGGTTTTTAAATATGATTACTATAAACGTCGATTTTAGAGAATATTTTTCCAAGGCCTACATATGCGCAGATTTTGTAAAAAATATTTTTTTTTGAAGACAAGGCCTGTAAGGAAAGACCAAAAGTCGGACGGAGCCGACTATACGATACCCTTCAACACTTTGGGTATATACAAGACCTGATAATGTGCACAATATCCTGTAGATGTTAAAGACATAGCATATTTGGAAGACTATTGAAATGGAAGCAAGCGAAAAAATTCAAAACCATAAAAAATCGATTTTTAAACAATATGTTTCACAGACCTACCAATGCGCTGAAAAATATTTTTGCAGAGACCTACCAAGTTAGTTTTAAGAATTTTTTGTAAGGATTTAAAAAAAAACCTTGATTTTTAAAGAATATTTTTTCAATAATAAACAATATCAAAATACGTATACCCCCTACATTTTTATACCCTTCACCACACTGTGGTACAGGTATGTGGTATGTCTTTCTGCATATGTTTGTAACAGGTAAAAATAATCGAGATAGACCCATGGTTCCTTTTGAGAATATGCGATTTATGTCAATTTATGCATGTCCGTCCGTCCGTCTGTCCAAGTTAAATTGTAAACAAAGTACAGGTCCCATTTATGAATTGGATGAAATGTGGGACAGCTCATTTCTTTGGCCCAAGGTCGAACCCTATTTAAATTGGGAAAAAATCGGTTCAGATTTATATATAGCTCCCATATATATTGCAAGAAATTTTGCATAGCGTACAGAATTAAGTCTAAAATGATGTGTGCAAAGTTTCGTGAAAATCGATTCAGATTTAGATATAGCTCCCATATAGTTTCGCCCGATTTTAAGTAAATAGTCCACTAAAGTCCCTATATATCTTTCGATTTGCACGAAATGCGTAATGAATAAGGTCTAGAATTATGGTGTTTTAAGATTCTTGAAAATCGGTTCAGATTAAAATATACCTCCCATATATATTTTCGTCCGATTTAAGGTAAATTGTGTACCAAAGTCCCTATATATCTTTCGATTTACACGAAGTAATATAAATTAGTCTCTGGCAAGTTTCCCTGAAATCGGTTCAGATATAGATATATAACAAACACGCTACGTCTGTTAGGATACATATGTAGAATATACCCAAAGTGGTGAAGGGTATCATATAGTCGGCCCAGTCCGACTTTACTATTTTCCTTACTGGTTTTCAGACGTATTTTTTCCGGTATGTACAAGGTCCTATCATAACATGAGTTTTCTCCTAGGAATTCTTTAGGAATTCCAAGCTGAAGCTTGGATTTAAAAAAATATATTCCAAGACCTCCTGAAGCCTGGATTTAAAAAAATCAAGGTCCTACCCATACATGGATTTTTCGAATAATATTTTTTCAAGGAATAACCAATCTTTGATTTTCATAAAGAATTACTTTTCCATGTGTTAATTTTTCCATAGGTAAATAGCGTGGATTTTTTAAGAATATTTTATCAGGACCTATGAAAGTTTTTGATTTGTTTTAAATATTTTTCGACTTACCAAAAAGTATGAGTATTTTAAAGGGCTTTTTCAGCGACCTTCTATAGAGACTCCTGAAGACATTGGGGTCTCCTTATGTCGGTCCCCCATATTTTCTAATTCGCTGTCATTCCGGTTTAATGGCTGGTAAAAAAATGTATTTGCGTAATTTTTTCGATATAGGTCAATGTTCCACCATTTTAGTTTTTTTTTTCATGTTCCCAGGTTTTCTAAGTGAAATGGCCACATTTAGGGATTCTTATACCCTTCACCACACTGTGGTACAGGCAAAAGGAATCGAGAATGCATAGAATCACTTTCTGAGTCGATTTACGCATGTCCGTCTGCCCGTTTGTCCGTCCATGTATTTTTGTGAACAAAGTACAGCTCGCATTTATGATTCGATTTCGATGAAATTTGGCACAGTTCACTTATTTGGCCCATATTCAGATTAACATATAGCTCCCTAATATAGTTTCGTCCGAAAATTTTTCAAAGCGCACTAAATTAGGTCCACATTGATGTATGCGAAATTTTGTTGGAATCGGTTCAGATTTAGATATAGCTCCTATATATAGTTTCGTCCGATTTTTGTGAATCATACACCAAACACCCAATATTTGTCCGATTGACCAAAATTTTGCATAGCGAATGCAATTGAGGAAAACATTATAAGTGATAAGGTTTGTTGAAATCGGTTCAGATTTTGATATAGGTCTTATATATATTTTCGTTCGATTTTATGTAAATGGTGTACCGAAGGGCCTATGTTTGTTCGATTTACACGAAATTTGGCAGAGGGTATTAAATTAAATATAGAGTGATAACAAAAACTATCATATAGTCGGCGCCGTACGACTTTTGAACTTGCCTTAATCGTTCATTATGGGTTCTTGTAGGGTTAAAAACAGAAGATTTTCGATATATGTCCACTATTTCTGAGTAAAGGTTTTCCCACCGAAATATCGGTAACTTCGCAATATATGTTCCATCATTGGATATAGTCAACCATATGAAGGTACTCTCTACTATGAAGTTCGACTGTTCAGCTTTTTATAAACTAAAAATTTAGCACTTATAAGGACTGTCAATTCAGTTCTTGGTACTCAGACCTTATAAGGATAATTTTTTCAGCCCTTAGGATGACTGACTACTTAGCATTGTGGTGACTGGTAATTCAGACCTTTGGTCCTTTAAAAACCGAATACCCCGTTTAGATCCCTAATATGCCAGATTCACCTCCAACAACACGCTAGTTTTTAAAGCTCCTCGTCAACATTCGTCCTTATAGTGTAAACTTTACAATAGTATGTTCTGAATATACATGCTTTGTGATGAATTTGGACCCTCTATAAATATCCCTTCTATATTACGTTCAACGTCAAAAACTACCTACGATTTTAGCCAGCATTTCTTTTATGAAGTCTTAACTTCAAAACCTCATAAACTTACGTACATATCCCCCAAATCATATTCTACGTCCTATCAAAATATTGTTTTCAAAATACACCTTTTTCCTGTCGATTGAACCCCTTTTTTTTGAGAAAATAAATAAAAATCCAGCTTCAAAACCACCTTTCAATTGTAGATATCCTGCAAAGGATAATCCCCAAATTGTGCTCCAGTTTTCTTTTTTCATTGTGGCAAAAATGTCATTTGATCGTAACAATATTTGCCCTGTATGTTGCAAAAACACAACAACAACTCTTTACATTTTGCAATGTTAACAAAAATAACAACAACACACGAACAATTCCAGTTTACATCAAAGAGTTGCAATAACAAAGACAACACACACATCTATAGTCTCTTATGACGGTATCCAGCTAATCCTGCAGCATATGTTCTCAATGATATTCTCTCTAATAGTAATGCCAGTGTATGACAATTTGCGTGTGTGTCTGTGTTTGTCTGCGTTTGGATTTAAATCCTTTTCCAATGTGAAAGGATAAAATTATGTGAAAAGAGGGGATTTTTGTTATCACTAAAGATTTTGTGGTAACATTCTGTAACTTTGGCGAATATTGTCACTGCCATTGCAATGGGTAAAGGATTAGTACGACTGGTAGTTAAAAGGATTGAAGAGGATTTGCAACTGCATGGCGGTATTATAGTCGGTCGGAAAACAGCTGACAAAATATTCAAATATGAAATACAGAAAGAGGGGATCATACGCCAAGTAAGATGCAGGCAAACAATACATTTTATCATGTATCGAAGGAAATCATTACTCAAAATTATTTAAGAAATACAAGTCTCTGAAAAAATTGGGCATGTTTGGGTCTTGAAAAAATATATTTATTTTTGTTGGTCTATAAAGGAATAATTTAATAACCCACGCCTTTTGTTAGTCTTTAACGAAATATTTTTTGCTGGCCTTTAAAAAACTTTTAAAGATCCACAACGAATGCTGGTCCCTAAGAAATTAAAGATCCATGTATATTGCTGTTCCCAAAAAATTAAAGATACGCGCCTATTGCTGGTCCTTAAAAATATTTTTAAAAAGCCACGCCACTTGCTGTCCTTAAAAAAATATTTCAAAATTCACACCTATTGCTGAACCTTCAAAAAATATTTTTAACCAGTAAGGAAAATTCCAAAGTCGGACTGGGCCGACTATATGATACCCTTCACCACTTTGGGTATATTGTACATATGTATCCTTAAAATTGTAAGGATACAATGTTCCCTCGAAGGAACATACTCATGTCTTTCTGCAACCTATGATAAATTTAGTTTCATTCGGGCAGATTTAGAGTCGACTGCGAACCATGGGACGAATTTAAGGAAAACGTTTTATAGCAAAATTGATACAAGCTATTCGGTACGCCACATTTAAAAAAACTTCACGAAACTTAGCATACATAACTATAGACTTAATCCAGTACGCTTTGCCAAATTTCCTGCAAATCGAAAGATTTACCTAAAATCGGACGAAACTATATATGGGAGCTATATCGAAATCTGAACCGATTTTCACCAAACTTAACAAATATCATTCCACTACTAATTCAGTATGCTGTGCAAGATATCGTGCAAATCGAAAGATAAATCGGGACTTTGGTGCACCATTTGTCTTAAATCGGACGAAAATATATAAAGGAGCTATATCTAAATCTGAACCGATTTTCACGAAACTCAGCACACATCATTCTAGACTCAATTCAGTACGCTATGCCAAATTTCGTGCAAATCGAAGAATATAAAGGTTCTTTGGTGCACCATTTACATTAAATCGGACGAAAATCTAAATGGGAGCTATATCTTAATCTGAACCGATTTTCGCCAAACTTAACACACATCATTTTAGACTCCATTCTGTTTTCTGTGCCAAATTTCGTTCAAATAGACGAATATATATATATATATATGGGAGCTATATCTAAATCTGAACCGATCTTTCCCAATTTCAATAGGGTTCGTCCTTGGGCCAAATGAATGAGCTGTGCCAAATTTCATCAAATTCGAATAATAAATGCGACCTGTACTTTATTTACAATTTAACATGGACAGACAGGCGGATGAATGGACGGACATGCATAAATCGACTTAGAAAGTGATTCTATGGATATTCTCAAAAGGAACCATGTGTCTATCTCGATTCTTTTTGCCTGTTACAAACATATGCACAAAGACATAATACCCTGTACCACAGTGGGACTTTGCAAATATATTCTTTAAAAAATCCCCGACATGTATGGGCCATGTAAGGGCCTTGAAAAATCCACGCCTTCTATAGACTTTTAAAAAATATTCTTTGGAAAAATCTCCGCCATGTATGGGCCTTATACGGGCATTGAAAAATATTGTTTAAAAAATCCACGCCTTGTACGGCCCTATAAAAAATTGTTTACAAAATCCACGCCTAATGAATGGACCTTGAAAAAAAGTATGCTTTAAAACTCCCCTCCTTGTATGGTCCTAGAAAAAATATTCTCTAAAAATCCACGCCTTGTACGGTCCTAGAAAATATATTATTTAAAAATACTCGCCTTG
The DNA here is from genome assembly GCF_032173495.1 of Musca vetustissima. Lineage (NCBI taxonomy): Eukaryota > Metazoa > Arthropoda > Insecta > Diptera > Muscidae > Musca > Musca vetustissima. The sequence goes on from NW_026888330.1 coordinate 14,268, forward strand.
TATGGCCCTCGAAAAAATATTCTCAAAAAAATTTGAATTAAAAAACCAAAACTTTGGATGGTTGTTGGAAAAAAATATATTCTTCTCTCATCACATATTAAAACCAGTGAGCGGAGCAGTATAGTCGGACGGGGCCGATCATATGATACCCTACACAACTTCCACGAAAAACTAACTTTCTGTGGATCTATATTCTGAGCTTGAGTAATATTTCGCGATTTTTGAACCATTTGGACCAACTAGAGGCCGACAATTATTTCTAATGTTCAGTACAGCCCTTCTAATTACTTGTTCAGATTCCCTTCCCTTGTGTTGTGATCATTTGTAGTATATAGATCGACTCGAAAATAACACAAAAAATTAAGTTTTCGGTCCACTTCATTCCAAAATTATTATCTGGTCATCACCGAAAATTATAGGCGTTGTCCTTGACCATAACTGAAACCTCATGGAACATTTCAAATCGATCAGCGCTATAGTTCCCCTCTGTAGAGTGATGATGGGTTACTAAATAATATACGAATACGGAGATACCTGTAAATATTTAGGTGTAACTCCCACATCCGAGCACATACAACAATATAATTGGTATTAATTTAAAGGTCAACCACTCCTCTTGGATATAATATAAACTTTTCGGGTATATGTCCTTTAGGGTAAATATATATGCTATAAAATACAAATTTTGTAATTTTTCACACAGAAGTCAGGGTCCACTTGACCCGCTAAATATTGACCGATCTTTATGAAAACAGACATGCTTATTCTTTGGTCTGATCCCCTTCTCCATGGAAAATTTCACGATGTTCGGGCCACTATTGCGGCCTCTGGAGCGACCAGAAAAACGGACAAAAATTTAGTATTTGGTCCATTTCATCCCCTAAATATTAACCGATCTTTCCCAAAAACAATAGGGCTCTTCATTGGCCAGAACCCATCATACATGCAAAATTTCGTGAAGATTGATCATTAACTGTGGCCTGTATCGTGTTTACAAATTATAATGGACAGACGGACGGACGGACACACATGTCTAGATCGACTCAGCTAGTCGAGGTATGACGATCGGTATACTTAAAGGTGGGTCTAGGACCAATATTTCGCGGCGTTACAAACTTTTGGGGCTGCACAAAGCTATAATATCCTGACAACATAGTTGTGTAGGGTATTGTACGGCCCTATAAAAAATTGTTTACAAAATCTACGCCTAATGAATGGACCTTGAAAAAAGAATATGCTTTAAAACTCCCCTCCTTGTATGGTCCTAGAAAAAATATTCTTTAAAAATCCACGCCTTGTATGGTCCTTGTATGGCCCTTGAAAAAATAATTTTAAAAAACACGCTTTGTGTGGTTCTTGAAAAAATATTCTCTTAAAAATTTCAATTAAAAAACCAAAACTTTGGATGGTTGTTGGAAAAAAAGATATTCTTCTCTCATCACATATTAAAAATATGCTACCGTTAATTATTATTCATCCGAACAGGTGCATGATGTAATCTTTTGGCCCAAAAATAACCCTTTAGATGTAAATTTCCAAAAATAGTTTCAAAACTTAACCCTTAATAAAAATCGAAGCAGATACAAAACCCATCCTACTATCCAAAAAAATTATTCGATTTAATGTTAATAATTATTTTGTTTCTGCCTCTACTTGGCGCCTGCTGCCTTCTGGACAGCTGTTCGTTCTTCTTCACACCCTTTCGTGTGGCATAACCAATTTTTTGTTTTACCCTTTAAGTTAAGGCCTAGACACGCATGGTGTTAATCCTTTGGCCTTCTAACAAATGTTATTCGTTTCTAATTTTTGCCTTTTCATTGCAGCGTTTCTAATACGTAACTAATAAATTTGTTTACCTCTCAAAGAAAAAAACAACAACTGGCCAAGCAAAAGGGGTAGCAGCAGCGGCATTGGTTAAATGTTTATCTTGGGCCAACAATCAGATGGTCAAAACAACAACTGCAACTGTTCGAAGATGTCTTAAAAAATGAAAAGTAATTCAATTTTATTTTGAAAGCAGAAAAGAAACCCTTTATTTTGGGTCTTCGACTTCTGACCGACCAGGCAAGCTGAAGATATCAGACGTCTGATGTGTTGGCCCGACAACAGAAGGACAAATCAAAGGTGTTATTTACAGCTCTTGACCCTTTTTCCACAATCCACGTATTCTTAAGTGGCGAGAAATAAAAAAACGTGAGAGAAAGAAAGAGAGAGCAAGAGAACCAAAAGGACTAAACTAAATGATTGTTGTGTTTGTTGGCTAACTGACTTTCCATACAAGCAGTTGTTGTTGTGTGTTATTGTTGGGAATTGAGTGGCATCTGCCAACGCGCATGCGTGCATACGTAATGACCAACTGCCAACACTAATGAGTCGGCCGACTGGCCGGCCAGCCAGCCATCCAGCCAAGTTGTAAAGTCAAGATGCGTCTGTAGTATCGAATTGAATGAATGAGTTAACTCCAACTGTCTGGATGGCTGTCTGTCTGTCTGCCAGGTTTTGTTATTGCCATTGGCTAACAATCCTTGGGATGTTGTTGTTATTTTGTGTGTGTCTGTGTTTTTTTAAGAAATCCAGAAAAAGCACATGTTTTTTGAGTTATTGAAAATCTGCTTTCGAAAAAAAAAACAGAAACCCTTTAGAGAATGCAATGGAACATGTGAGGTTTCTCTGGACATCATTAGTCGAAACAGCAGCAGAAAGAGATAATATTTTCCAGATGCTCTCCATAATAACAACAAAAGGATTCAAACAAAATTCAGGACTAATGTTGCCAAACAACGATTGTTTTCTTGTTTGTGGTGTCTGTTTTTTTTTTAATAAAGAGTTAATGTCAAGATCCTTTAATACTCAACAAGTTGCCTGTTGGACACACACACACATGTCCTTAAAAGTTCCCTCATTTGCTTAACTAAAAAATTGAAAGATCATTATGCCAGGATTCAATGTACTTTTGGTTAGGAGAAATTGCAGATGTCCTGCCATCAAATGATTATAATTAGTGGAAATTTTTATTATCGTGGACAATGTCCTTTTTAAAGGAAACCTTCTTTTAGTTGAAGTCTTTTCAAATAAGGGGTAAACATGCAAACCAAAGCAGATGAATTATTATTAAAAACGTCGATTTTTAAAGGAATATATTTTCAAAGTAAAAGAAGGTGTGGTTATTTTAAGAATATTTCTTCAAAGGTGAAAAGAAGACGTGGGGGTTTTAAAGAATATTTTTTTTTTTAAATTTAGGACCATCCATAAGGCGTGGATTTTTAAAGATTAATTTTTTGAGATCCCTATATTTTTTAGATACCATCCATAAGGCGTGGATTTTCAAATAATAATTTTTTGGGATCCCTTAACCTTTTGGAGACCATCAATAAGGCGGTTTTAAAGAATATTTTTTTTAAATTTAGGACCATCCATAAGGCGTGGATTTTTAAAGATTAATTTTTTTTTTTATATAGGCCTCATATCAAAACTTAGACCCCTGGACCCCATTTCCCATACTAGTACTTGTATCGATATAAAAACAATCTGAACCAAATTTTGGATGCCTATCTCAAGTGGTTCGGCAGTTAATGAGTTTATACCCAAATTTTGGGTAAATAATCAAAATAGGGGTACATCGATAAATTTTTGCATGGATATTTAGTACCCAAAGAGAACTCTCTGTGCCAAATTACAGCCAATTTGGTCGTTGAATGTGTCTAATAGGCAAAAAAACCTAAATCGGGAGGGCTATATCAAAACTTGGACCCAGGGACCCCATTGCTTTGACATTAAAAACATGTAAGCAAAATCTGGGCCGCCTATGTCATGTGGTTTGGGTAAATACTCAAAAAAAGGGGTACTTTTGTATGGGGGCTACCAGTAAATATGGACCTATATACATGAATTTTTGCATGGAAATTTGGTACCCAAAAGGGAACTCTCTGTGCCACATTACAACCAATTTGGTCGTAAAATGCGTCTAATAGGCAAAAAAATATCTTAAATCGGGCGATACGGTAATATGGGGGCTATATCAAAACTTGGACCCAGGGACCCCATTTTCCATTTCAATATTTGCTTTGACATTAAAAACATGTAAGCAAAATCTTGGCCGCCTATGCCAAGTGGTTCGGCAGTTAATGAGTTTATACCCAATTTTTGGGTAAATACTCGGGTATTTTCCCACGTCTTTAAAATATCGTAAAACTATCCATTCTAAATCGATTTGATAACAAAAATCCGGAAATGGGTATTTATCCAATTTACCGGGTATTTATCCAATTTACCGGGTATTTATCCAATTTACCGGGTATTTACCCACTATTATTAGGACTGAATTAGGACTCCGGCTATCGGAGGACTGACTTCTCAGCCCAAATGAAGACTAACTTCTCAGACCATAGGATAACTTACTACTCAGCCTGTCTACGGACGGAGTTCGCAGTCCTTACGTTAATTCACTACTTATCTCTAATAGGGACTAAGAATATTGTATTTATGTGGACTGACTACACATCCCTCGTAAGAATTAGAATCTCAGCTTTAAGTACGGACTTCTCAGTCCTTGGGAGGGCTGATTACTCGGCCCTTGTGTGGACTGGTTATCCCCCTTTTTATATCCAAACACAAATAAAAAATATCCTTGTTATCAAGGATGTAATATTATTGATCATTGTGGATGCATTAATACATTCCATAGACAGATGCTTAACATCTTATTTATCTTTAACACGCCCACAGTTACTGTCACGTATAAAATTTAAATAATAATCGAAACTTATATCCTTAAAATAAATAAAAATGGCCTTTGGAATAAAACATTCCAATAAATTGAAATCAATGTCTTTATATCTCTGATAAAAACAATTGGTGTCAACGCCTCATTAATTCTGCGATTAAATAGTAATAGAGGGAGGATAAAGTGAGAATTTTAAACACAGCCACAGTAACACCTTTTCCACGAAACGTGACAACAAATAAATTATTCCAAGTATTACAAAAGCAAAATTGGTAAATGAAATGGGACCTTATTGAAGCACAATTTTGTTTCCGAAACAAAAACCCTACTTTATCAAAATCACATTCGCATTCAAGTGATTCGGGGATTATTCTCTCCTACACCATATTTTGAAATAAAGAGATAAGAAAATCTCCACAGGAACAAAGAAGGAGAAAAGAATGTCCTTCAGTATCATTGTTATGATGTAAGAAGAAAAACGAAGATCAAAAAAGGTGATTTCAACAAAATGTTGCAAACAATGGTCATTATCAAGAGTTGATACTCCATAAGAGAGCCAAAAAACTATTTCAGGCAATAAAAAAATAGAAAGAAACTAAATCTTCTACCAAGGCTACTTGAGATTAACTAGCATTCCAACGCAGAACGCTCTCGCTCTACCTCCTTATGCTCACAACATGTAGCAAAGTTCAAATGAAATGTGCAACACCTGGTGTGGCAGGACTTTGTGACTAACACAAAAAAAAACATACTTATCATCGAGAGTGTCCGAAGAAAAAAACTGTACTTTACTTTCTGTCTAAGATTTTTTCTTTGTTGTTTCGTCCACCATCAAGGAAGAAAGGACATTAAAATATGCAAATATGCAAGCAAGCACGTGCTCCCAAGAGGAAGTGTGGAAAAAAATCATAAAAACATTTAGTGACCATATGGATGTCATAAGGATATTTTTGTTGATTTCTTTTTTTTTTCCAGTAAAACATATGGAAAATTGGGAATATTTATTTTTTTAAGATATATTCATATTTAAATAATTAAGAGCACATGCTAAGTATTGTTTTTATGGCAGTAGTTCTTAGGTACTACCGATTTTTTACTACAATTCATATTAAGGAAATGACAGCTGTTAAATCCATTTGTCCGAATAAAATAACACTTAAGCCATAAGTGAGGGCCAGTTATGTTTCTAACAAAGAACTTGGAATTTCCCCATACGTCTTGGGTGTTCCGACTAACGACTTAGTCGGAAAGACTAACCTAATAAAATCTCGCGGCCCGAAAAGTCTGCCTTTCACAACTAACTAATATGCTATTGAGGACCTATAAGTGGGTACTCAGTCCTTAAGAGCTCTAATATAAAATTTCTATCCAGCCTTTTTTTGGTACTCAGGGGACAATACGACTGAATTTTGACGGATTTTATTTTAAACTCTGAGGTCAATAAACCTTGATTTTATTAATAATACATTTATAGGCAAAGTATTGACATTTTTAAATATGTTTAATGATTTTCCGGAATATTGTCGGGGATTTGAATGAAATACTTGTTTGAGTACTAGTAAAACATTAGCTTGATTTGTATACCCTACACAATTATGTTGTCAGGGTAGTATAGCTTTGTGCATCCCCAAGAATTTGTAACGCCGCGAAATATTGGTCCTAGACCCAACTTTAAGTAAACCGATCGTCATATCTCGACTAGCTGAGTCGATCTAGACATGTTTGTCTGTCCGTTTTTCCATTATAATATGTACATACGATACAGACCACAGTTACGAACCATAAGGCGTGGATTTTTAAAGAATATTTTTTTCAGGGACCAAACATAAGGCTTGGATTTGTAAAGAATATTTGTCGTCAGGGACCAACCATAAGGCGTGGTTATGCAAAGAATATTTTTCACGGACCAACCATAAGGTGTGGATTTTTAAACACTATACAGGCCACAGTTATGAACCAATCTTAACGAAATTTTGCATGTAGGATGGGTTCTGGCCAATGAAGACCCCAAATGTTTTTGGTAATGATCCTTTAATAGTTAGGGAATGAAATAGACTAACAACTTTATTTTTTTAGGTTTTTCTGGTTCCCCCAGTGGTCACAATTATGACCCGAACACCACGAAGTTTTACACCAAAAAGGTAATCTGTTTTTATGAATATCGGACAATATGGACCCAGACATTTTTGTGAAAAATGACAAAATTTCTATTCAATGGCATATATATTTACTCCCGAAGGAGTAAATCGGTTCTATACCCGATAAGTTGATATTCAAGAGGAGTGGTTGACGTTTAAATTGATGTCAATTATATTGTTGTATCTACTCGGGTATGGGAGTTATACCTAAATATTCAAAAGTGTCTATGTGATATTGTTATTATTACTATTACTCTCCTAAAGGGTGGGTCGCGCTGATCGCTTTGAAATTGTACATATTTAGGGGGTACAATGTACCGAAAACTTAATGTTTACCAAATTTTCTAGTCGATCTAGAGGCCATTATTATATTCAGACCATTACATATTATACACTGTGATGGGGATCTCACCAAATACTTATAACGGCTGTTTAGATGATGATTGGCAAATATTCCGAGGGTCAAATTAACCAAAAGCTAAAGTGACTTTTAAAGAATATTTTTTTCAGGAATCTGGTGACAAATATAGCGAATTTGCCCATAAGGGTTCCAGAACAAGTGCAGATTTTAAGGCCTGACCAAACAGTCCCGAGACGGACCGAGTTGTAAGTCGTTCCATAAAATGGCATTTTATCCTTTTGTGGGCTTACTACACAGCCCTTAGGAGGACTGAGTGCTCAGTTCGTAGCACGACTTATATTTCAGTCTCTCACTATTCAGATTTTAGTAACACTGCCCACTCAGCTCTAGGAGGACTAACTACATGGGTTTTGCGGGCTGAACGGACAGATACTTTTTCAGGTCATGGTAGGATATAAAAAAATTGATTACTCAGCCCTTATGAGGCCTGACTACTCAGCTCTTAGAAGGACTGAATAATGTCTACTCCGACTTGAGAAGGATTGCCTATTAAGGCCTTATGGGATTTGACTATACAGCTGAATACTCAGTTATTAGTATAATTATCTATTATGCCTTTAGTAGGACTGGCGACAAAGCGGAACACCCGGTCTGCGACCTGCCTAAAGGAATCTTTCCACTATTTCCGAATTAAGTCTGCAGCTTTATGACGATCGCACAATCATGAAAATTATGGAATTCGATGACAATGAACCTATAGCATACCGTAGTTTAGCTCGACATCAATGTTGACTTAGATGATTACTCTGGCTCGACAACCCTCTACTTCTGCTAACGGTTCGTAAACACAGGCCCTGTTGGGCCTCTCGCTAGAGCAACCTCACACTCTACAAGACGCTGATACTAACCGTGCTGCTATATGGATCTGAGGCATGGGTACTTGCGCAAGCAGATGGAGCAGCTCTTGTAGTGCTTGAGAGAAAATTTTCTGAAAGATCTATGGACGAGGCCTTGAAAATCAACGCTTTCTTGTGTCTTGAAAAAATATTCTTTAAAAAATCATCCCACTCTTGTGTCTTGAAAAAATATTTTTTAAAAATATCTACGTTTTTTTGGTTTCTACGTTTTTCTCGGTCATGAAAAATATTCTTTAATAAATAAATTCTTTATTGCAGCCTTGAAAAAATGTTCTTTAAAAAATCCACGCCTTGTTGGCTCATTAGGTTTTTATACCCTTCACCACACTGTGGTACAGGGTATTATGTCTTTGTGCATATGTTTGTAACAGGCAAAAATAATCGAGATAGACCCATGGTTGCTTTTGAGAATATGCATAGAATCACTTTCTGAGTCGATTTATGCATGTCCGTCTGTCCGTCCGTCTGTCCGTCCGTCCGTCCGTCCATGTATTTTTGTTAACAAAGTACAGGTCGCATTTATGATCCGATTTGGATGAAATTTGGCACAGGTCACTTAATTGGCCCAAGGACGAACCCTATTGAAATTGGAGAAAATCGGTCCACGTTTAGACATAGCTCCCATATAAGGGTACCCCCCAATTTTCAGTATTTTGAGGTTATTTAGCACGTTTTTTAACTGAATTCGCTGAAATTTGGTACTTTGAGTTCTTATTGGGTAGCAAATCTCCCTACTAAAAATCATAAATATAGGTCCATTTTTTCGGATAGTCCCCATATAAGGGTAGCCCCAATTTTCGCTATTTTCGGGTTCTTGAGCTCGTTTTATAACTGAATTCTCTGAAATTTTGTACAGTGGGTTCTTATTGGGTACCAAATTACTCCACTAAAAATTATAAATATAAGTCCAGTTTTTCTGGTAGTCCCCATATAACGGTACCCCCAAATTTTTGGTATTTTGGGGGTTCTGATCGTATTTTTCGACCGAATTGACTGTAATTCAGTACGTCGAGTTCTTATTAGGTAGCAAATCTCTCCACTATAAATTATAAATATAGGTCAATTTATTCGGGTAACCCCCATATAAGGGTACCCCCCAATTTTCGGTATTTTGGGGTTCTTGAGCGCGTTTTTCAACCAAATTCTTTGTAATTTGGTTTTTATACCCTTCACCACACTGTGGTACAGGGTATTATGTCTTTGTCCATATGTTTGTAACAGGCAAAATGAATCAAGATAGACTCATGGTTCCTTTTGAGAATATGCATACAATCACTTTCTGACTCGATTTACGCATGTCCGTCTGTCCGTCCATGTATTTTTGTCAACAAAGTACAGGTCGCATTTATTATCCGCTTTGGATGGTCACTTATTTGGCCCACGGACGAACCCTATTGAAATTTGGAGAAAATCGGTTCAGATTTAGATATAGCTCCCATATATAGTTTCGTCTGATTTTCGGTGAATAATACACCAAACTCCCAATATTTGTCCGATTGGGACACATTTTTGCACAGAGTACTGATTTAGGTCCAGATTGATGTCTGCGAAGTTTTGTTAAAATCGGTTCTGATTTAGATATAGCTCCCATATATATTTTCGTCCGATTTTAACGTATTGATACACCAAACTCCCAATAGTGGTCTGATGGAGACAAAATTTTGCATCATGTATTGAATTAGGTCCCGACTGATGTGTGCGAAATTTTGTTGAAATCGGTTTAGATTTAGATATAGCTCCGATATGTAGTTTCGAATGAATGAGAAGTTTTGTTGAAATCGGATCAGATTTAGACATAGTTCCCATATATAGTTTCGTCCGATTTAAAGAAAATAGTACACCAAACTCCCAATATTGATCCGATTGAAACAACATTTTGCGCAGAGTACTGAATTAGTTCCCGACTGATGTATGCGAAATTTTGTTGGAATCGGTTCAGATTTAGATATAGCTCCCATATATAGTTTCGTCCGATTTCATGTAAATGGTGCCCCAAAGTCCCTATATATCATTCGATTTGCACGAAATTTGGCATAACGTACTGAATTGATCCTAGAATGATGTCTGCCATGTTTCAAGAAAATCGGTCCAGATTTAGATATAGCTCCCATATATAGTTTCGTCCGATTTCATGTAAATGGTGCCCCAAAGTCCCTATATATCTTTCGATTTGCACAAAATTTGACATAACGTACTGAATTGAGCCTAGAATGATGTCTGCCAAGTTTCGAGAAAATCGGTCCAGATTTAGATATATCTCCCATGTATAGTTTCGTCCGAGTTCATGTAAAGGGTGCACCAAAGTCCCCATATATCCTTCGATTTGCACTAAATTAGGTATAACGTACTGAATTGAGCCTAGAATGATGTCTGCCAAGTTTCGAGAAAGTCGGTCCAGATTTAGATATAGCTCCCATATATAGTTTCGTCCGATTTCATGTAAATGGTGCACCAAAGTCCCTATATATCCTTTGATTTGCACTAAATTAGGTATAACGTACTGAATTGAGCCTAGAATGATATCTGCCAAGCTTCGAGAAAATCGGTCCAGATTTAGTTATAGCTCCCATATATAGTTTCGTCCGATTTCATGTAAATGGTGCCCCAAAGTCCCTATATATCTTTCGATTTGCACAAAATTTGACATAACGTACTGAATTGAGCCTAGAATGATGTCTGCCAAGTTTCGAGAAAATCGGTCCAGATTTAGATATAGCTCCCATGTATAGTTTCGTCCGAGTTCATGTAAAGGGTGCACCAAAGTCCCCATATATCCTTCGATTTGCACGAAATTTGGCATAACGATAATGATTTAGATATAGCTCCCTTTTATTATAGATTGATTTTAAGTAATTGACGCGACAAGTAACCAATAGGGTGATAGGAACAAAACGTTCTGAAATTAGTATAACCTAACCTGTGACAAGTTTGTGTGAAATCGCTTAATATTTGGATAGAACTTCCATATATATTTTCGCCCGATTTCAAGTAAATTGGGCATCAAACTCCTCATGTTAGTCAGATTGACATCAAATTCTGCACAACGTACAAAATTGAGCCTAGAATTACGTAGTTGCGTTTTATAGAAATACAGACATTCCCCAACGGATGACCTATTCATATTTGTTTGAAGTCGATTTACATACTTTTGTCCCATTGTAACATACGAATGACATGTTAATGGATAGATCTAGGTAGATTCACATTTAGATAAATATCACATATTTTATTTCATCCAATTTCATATTAATAGTCCTGTTTAATATACCCATAGTGGTGAAGGGTATCATATAGTCGGCCCCGTCCGACTTTACTACTTTTTTTTTCTTTAAAAAATCTATGCTCTTGGAAACATAAAACGTTATTTTTTGCTCTGGAAAGGACTCGTCTCTATTAAGACCAGTTGAAAGCAGGGAGTCATTTAGGGGACCTGGTCTATATAGGCCAAAACTGACAGGCAAAGAGTCTTCTATAGACGAACTGCTGGTCTTCTGTAGACGAAGTGAAAAGCAGAGTGTCCTCTAAAGACGAGGTGAAGGCAGCTGGTCAATATAGATGATCGGAAAGGCAGAGAGAGTCCTATAGACGAGCTGAAGGGCCAGCTGGTCTATATAGAGACGAGCTGAAGGGCCAGTGAGTCTATAGAGACGAGCTGAAGGGCCAGTGAGTCTATAGAGACGAGCTGAAGGGCCAGTGAGTCTATAGAGACGAGCTGAAGGGCCAGCTGGTCTATATAGAGACGAGCCGAAGGGCCAGCTGGTCTATATAGAGACGAGCCGAAGGGCCAGCTGGTCTATATAGACGAACTGAAGGGCCAGCTGGTCTATATAGACGAGCTGAAGGGCCAGCTGGTCTATATATAATTTTTAAAAAATATTTTGTAATTATTAAAAAATCTTATGGATTATTTGGATATTAGTAAATAAGACTCATCGTCCTGATATAATGTGATCGCCCTGATACTTGTGATTTTATCTATAAAGATGAAATATCTAAATTACTGCTAATTACTCAATTTAAAACGAAATCTGCTGTACCTAACCGAAAAAAACTGACCACCCACTTGCCACATAAAAAATGCAGGTATATTTTCAAAAAAAAAAAAATGATATTGCATTCCAAAAAAAAAAAAATAATGCCACCATGTTGCCAATGATTTATCGTTGCAACAAATCTTAAGTCGCAACAAAAATCCCATTCTTATTAATGGCAAAGATCTCTCATCTTTCAAAATGGTTAACCTGCCTGGCCGCCTGCCTGCCTTCCCCCGGCTGTTGTTCATTTGGCATTTCAAAACGGCATGAAAAATATCATTTACATCTTTTTGGCGATCTTATCAGAATGTAAATAATCTTTTTTTTTTTTTTTGTATGAAATAACATATTGAAAGTAATTTGGTTTTGAGAATTTTCCATAAATTGGAAAACCTTAGAAACAAATCTTTGCAATAAATTTTCAAATGAAAAAAAAAAAATAAAGAGATTAAAATTTTGCAATTTTGTGAGGGGAGGATAATAATGTTATTAGAAATAATATGGGAGATGGGAAAAATTAATTTGTGATAAGAGCGGTTAATATGGCCATTAGAACCCATTAGAGTTAGGCGGAACATTTTCCCAAAAAAAAAAAAGACCAGATAAAATTTCGTAATTCCCATTTCAAATAGAGTTTTTAGTTTCTAATTGAGCCATAATTAGAGATAAAAACTGGATCATAAATATAAAGCCATTATGGTGGGTGAGCGATCATCTGTGTATGCATGTGTGTGTGTGTGTGATAACTCTCCAAACATAAAAATCTTTCTAAGGTGTAATAAAGATTTTCAGAAGTCCGTCATAAAAACTAAAGGAATTTATGATCGTTCGAAATGAACGCCTCCTCCTCTTTCTTTAAAAAAATGAAAACCCACACCAAAGGTTGTCACACTGTCCATGGAGGCGGCGGCCTCGTCGGCGGCCTGATAACAAACATTCTAGGCAACAAAGTATTTACACGTCTTTAGGCGTCAATAAAATTTAATAATTCATATACCGCCAACGATGTCTATCATCAAAGATTTCACCCATTTTTTGCTTTCTTCGGACTTCTCCTATAGCCAGTCGATCGTTAAAGCCGACGACATTCGTTTACAGCTCAAATTCCTTAGGAATCAAAGGTAAAAGCCGAAATGTCACAGAGACGAAGAAAAGAAGAAACAACAACAAAAGCACCCAATACTCATCACGTGATAATGACGCCTCTAAAATGGTCATAAAAATCTGTCAAGGTACAGAAAAAAAGGAGTTGGAAAAAATGTTAGAATTTTTTTCAACAAGATTTTTTTTTAATAAACGTGACCAAAATAAGGAACCAAACAAGTAATACCGTTCTAACTGAAACAAACACACACACACACAATCCCATACGTAAAAAAAATTGTTCCCGAACACAAAACGGAAATTGGTTAGACATTTACGAGATCATTACATTACGACATGTTTGACTGAAACATTGCCGACCATTTGAAAAAGCAGAAGAAAACCGACCTCTTCAATTTGGCGACACTAGACCGAGTGCGTGCGTGAGTGACTTAGTATTGGGTTGACAATATGTTTTCTTCTCTATGGCTATCGTAATTAAAATTTGTATCGAAGCGGTTTGATAATGATGGCATTTTCATGTTTCGGAAAATGTTTGTCAATCGAATTTTTATGTTTCGATTAACAATTTTGAACATGTCTTCGTAGACGCGTCAATATCAGTTCTGTCATCGAACTTCCGTTTTACTTCCGTAGATTTTGCCAGAGGAATAGTTTTTTTTGTTATTAAACGTGTCTGGTTAAAAAGGGAAAGGGTTTTTGAGGGACTGTGCGGCAGAGAAGAACTAAAAAGGATTTCTTTGGAACTTGTATTCGGAATTTTAATTCGATACTAATTTATTTGGTTGCTATGTTTGAAGATTTAATTAAATAATTTTATAACCTGGAGCGACCATCGCAGACTTTGAACTCGAACTGTTAGAAGAAGCCCCAGGAAGATGAAATTTAAAAAAGAAAAAATAACAATTTACACAAATAACCAGTAAGGAAAGTAGTAAAGTCGGACGGGGCCGACTATATGATACCCTTCACCACTATGGGTATATTAAACAGGACTATGAACATGAAAGTGGATGAAATAAAATATGTGATATTTATCTAAATGTGAATCTACCTAGATCTATCCATAAAGTATGTAAATCGACTTCAAACAAATATAAATAGGTCATCCGTTGGGCTATGTCTGTACTTCTAGAAAACGCAACTACGTAATTCTATGCTCAATTTTGTACGTTGTGCAAAATTTTATGTCAATCTGACTAACATGAGGAGGCCAATTTACTTGAAATCAATCTATAATAAAAGGGAGCTATATCTAAATCTGGACCGATTTTCACGAAACAAGACAGACATCACTCTATGCTCAATTCAGTACGTCATGAAAAATTTCGTGCAAATCAAAGGATATACAGGGACTTTGGTGCACCATTTACATGAAATCGGACGATACTATATATGGGAGCTATATCTAAATCAAGACCGATTTTCATGAAACTTGGCATACATAATTCTATGCTCAATACGTTACGCCAAATTTCGCGCAAATCGAAGGATATATAGGGACTTTGGTGCACCATTTACATGAAATCGGACGATACTATATATGGGAGCTATATCTAATTCTTGACCTATTTTCTCGAAGCTTGGCAGACATCATTCTAGACTCAATTCAGTACGATATGCCAAATTTCGTGCAAATCGAAAGATATATGGGGACTTTGGTACACAATTTACATGAAATCGGACGAAACTATATATGGGAGCTATATCTAAATCTGGGCCGATTTTCTCGAAACTAGGCAGACATCACTCTAGGCTCAATTCAGTACGTTATGCCAAATTTCGTGCCAATCGAAAGATATATAGGGACTTTGGTGCACCATTTACATGAAATCGGACGATACTATATATGGGAGCTATATCTAAATCAAGACCGATTTTCATGAAACTAGGCAGACATCACTCTAGGCTCAATTCAGTACGTTATGCCAAATTTCGTGCCAATCGAAAGATATATAGGGACTTTGGGGCACCATTTACATGAAATCGGACGAAACTTTATATGGGAGCTATATCTAAATCTGGACCGATTTTCTCGAAACTTGGCAGACACCACTCTAGGCTTAATTCAGTACGTTATGCCAAATTCCATGCAAATCAAAACTTATATAGGGACTTTGGGGCACCATTTACATGAAATCGGACGAAACTACATATGGGAGCTATATCTAAATCTGGACCGATTTTCACGAAACTTGGCAGACATCATTCTAGACCTAAATGATTAGGATGTACCAAATTTCGTGCAAATTGAAAGTTATATAGGGGTCGTTTACATTAAATCGGTAAAATATATATATTTGAGCTATATATAAATCTGAACCGATTTTTCCCAATTTCAATAGGGTTCGTCCTTGGGCCGAATAAGTGGCCTATTCCAAATTTCATCCAGTTCGGATCATAAATGCGACCTGTACTTTGTTTACAATTTAACATGGACAGACAGACGGACGGACGGACATGCATAAATCGACTCAGAAAGTGATTCTATGCATATTCTCAAAAGGAACCATGGGTCTATCTCGATTATTTTTGCCTGTTGCAAACATATGCACAAAGACATAATACCCTGTACCACAGTGTGGTGAAGGGTATAAAAACGATATTAAGATCGGCCCGGAAGAACGTTTTATACCCCTTCACCGTGAGCATGACAACCAAATTATCTAAAATTAAGGTGGACACCTACGAGACAACTCAGGTTATGAAAGGAGCTTGAGCGTACCGAACCAGTAAGGAAAGTAGTAAAGTTGAGCTGGGCCGACTGTATTATACCCTTCACCACTTTGTGTATATTCTACATATGTATCCTAACAAGTTCATGTCAATGTTCTTTCGAGGGAACGAATATAAATATGTGATCTTTATCTATAAGTGAACCGGCTAACATCGATCCATACCCATGTCTTTCTGCAACCTATGCTAAATTTCATTTCATTCGGGCCGATTTAGGATCGTTTGCTTACAATTGGATAAATTTATGTAAGTCGATTTATAGCATTTATGCCGCATTGTTCAAAATGTAATCTCATTCAGACACCCGTTTGAAATATATATGGAAGCTATGTCTACATATGCCAATTTATAAAAAACGCAATAACGTCATTCTAGTCTCAATTTGATACGTTGTGCAAAATTTCTTGCCAATCGGACAAAAATCAGGAGTTTGGTACACCATTTACCTAAAAACGGACGAATATATATATGTATAATTGGGAGCTATATCTAAATCTGAACCGATTTCAACTAAATCTTGAAATTTTGGGTGAGAGTCACTCTTGGTCCAAATGTGACAGATAAGGCAGGGTTTTTGGAAATTCGTACTAGAACGGTACGAAAAGTACAAAATATGATACCATTTGTATTTGGCGAACCAGTAGAGCTAGAACTCTGAAATTTGGATTAAGGGTCACTGATGGAGTAGATGTAGCAAAGGGCTTTTTTGAAATTCGAACTATAAGTATCCGAAAAGTACTGAAATGTACTAAATTTGGTACAATATCGTAGCATGTGAATGGATTGAGCTAAAAAAAATAAATTTGGAGTGCAAATTAAGGTTGAGAAGTAGGTATGAGGAGAGTTTGGAAAGCGTGTACTCATGTGTACGAAAAGTACTATATGGTACTATATTTGGTACAAATTTGATTTGAAGGTACAAATCGAGCTGGAATGCTGAAAATTGATAGCAACAGTACCGTCAGGGTGTTGGATTAGGATATGTATGTAGTTTTGGAAAATTTTTACTTATGTGTACGAAAAGTACTAAATCGTACTATAAGTGGTACAATTTGGATTTGGGTGTACCGATAGAGCTGGAACAATGAAATTTAGAATTAGGATCATTGAAGGGATGTAGGATTAGCGTCACGATTCAGTTTAACAAATTAATACTTATGTGTACTAAATGGTACTAAATTTGGTACAATTTGAATTTTAGGTGAACCAATAGAGCTAGAATCCTGGAAATTGGAGTCAGGATAACTGTGGAGGTGTAAGATTGAAAAATATGTATAAAGTTTTAGAAATTCGTACTAATGTGTACTAAATTTGGTACAATTAAAATTGTGGGTGAAGCGATAGAGTTGAAATCATGAAATTTTGATTTAGGATCACTGTGGAAGTGTAGGATAGGGGTATGTAGGAAGTTTTGGAAATTCGTACTACTGTGCACTAAATTTTGTACAATTTGAATTGTGGGTCAACCGATAAAGTTGGAATCTCGACACTTGGATTTAGGATGACTGGGGGATGTAGGATTGGGATATGTAGGAAGTTTTGGAAATTGGTACAACAATGTACTAAATTTGGTACAATTTGGAGGTTTTGGAAATAAGTACTATTGTGTACTAAATTTGGTACAATTTGAATTGTGGGTGAACCGATAGATTTAGAATCCTGAAACTTGGATTTAGGATCACTGTCGGGGTGTAGGATTGGGTTATATGGGAAGTATTGTAATTGGTACTACTGTGTACAAGATTTGGTACAATTTGAATTGTGAGTGAACCTATGGAGTTGTAATCTTGAAACATGGATTTGGAATCATTGTTGGGTGTAGGATCGGGGTATGCATGAAGTTTTTTTTTTGATGGTTGAAGAGGGTACTTATGGAAATTGTGTGTGCTAAATTTAACTAAATCATGCAATTTGGTACTAAATGGTACTCAAATTTTATTTATTGTCGATATTGATGTGTGGATTGCTTAGTTTTTTCGGACATATGCAGTTTTCTGTGAAAATAATATATATATATATATATATATATAGATATATATATATAAAATATGTTAATGCATGTTTAAATATTTCCTACATTCGCTAACCATGTTGCGGGCATATCGGAAACTTTTGGTCTATAGTGCACAATTTACATAAAATATATAGGAGCTATATATATAAATCTGAACCAATTTTCACGAAACTTGACATCCATTATTTTAGACTTAATTCAGTACGCTATACCAAATTTCGTGCAAATCGGAAGATATTAGGGACATAAAATCGGACGAAAATATATATGGGAGCTATATCTACATCTGAACCGATTTTCACGAATCTTAACACTCATCATTCTAGACTTGATTCAGTACGGTGTGCCAAATTTCGTGCAAATCGAGCGATATATACGGGCTTCACATTTTTTTCGAATGTTTTAAATCGCGGTTATTTTATATTTTGGGTTGTCATTGAGTAACACATCTTTCTACAAAAAATGATCAATATTGGTCCAGTTTTTAATATGGGCCAAATAAAACTGTAATGCTAAATGTTCGGCATTTTAGGCATTTTTGACTCGATTTTAAAACGAATTGGATGTAATTTGTTGTATTTTTTATTGGGTAATACATCTTCCTACTAAAAATATTACAATAGCCCCCATATAACAGCTCTTCGAAAATCCGCCTCTTTACTGCTAGAACAAAAATACTCTTTGCCCAATATACGCCTATATCTGTCCGAAAAAAAATTTTTTCAAAAATATTTTTTTAGATTTGAACATTTACGGATATCAAAAAAATATATACATTATTTTAAATACCACACTAATAACTGATCCGAAATAATATTCTTATAAAAATTTTTATTGGGCCCATGCAACAATATCGCCCAACAGAAAATATATTGTAGGCCTCTCTTGTCAAAAAACTGTCCACTTTTTTTCCGTTGTTCCCCTTTAATGTTATTTCAAATAAAATTAAGAATAACCTATTATTATTTTTATAATAAAAAACCTAAAATTTGTTTCTAAAATTGTTGATTATAAAACCAAATGTTATTGGTAATTATGTGGAGTGAAACAGCGGTCATTCGATAAAAAAAAGAAAACTCAGACCATATTGTATGAAATTTTCGAATGATGGTAATTTTTGGTGGATGTATTAACCCCTTTTTTCTTGATGTTGTTGTTGTTGTGGAAGCACTGATGCCAAACCATGCCATAAGTGATGATGATCGCGACCACTTGGTGGTGGTGGCAATGATAATAATGTTGTTGTTGGAAAAAAAACAACAACACCATTCAATCACTCACATGCTGTTTGCTGCCACAAAAATTCATTCATTCACATTCCACTTCAGTTCCATTTCAGTTGGATCGTTCATCATTTTGTTGTTTTTGTATTTTATGTTTTTACTTGGCTAAAATATATAAAAACAACAAAAAAACTGCAAGACCAAGAAAATTATTCGTCTAAATGGAACCCTATGAAACACCTGAAATAAATTAGATCGCTGTAATTTTCGTTGAACAATTCTACAATGTGTTGTTGTTGTTGTTGCTTGTCGTCGTTGTTCGCCTGTAGTTTTTTTTTTGTCTGCTGCATTTTTATCGTTCACCATCTGCTTCTTCTTAAGTGGAGCTAATGTGTTTTAGCTTAATTTTTACTCCGTTTTATCCGCGTTTAAGCCAACATGAAGACATCGACTAGGCAACAGCAACAGAGTCATCATCGCCACCACCACCACCAGCACCGCCAACACTCAAGTGTCCATCATTCGAAAAACAGGCAACTCGTCGCTGTTTTCGTCATTTTCCTCCTAAACAACAACAACAAGGCAAAATTGCCAAGACTGTGTTGCCTGTTGTTAACGCCGTTTGTGTTCATTGTCTTAAGTTTAGATTAACAGAAATGTTTATTGCAAATATTTTATTGCGGGACAGTGGTGTACAGATCCTAGGAGAAATATTTTTGTAAGAAAATCTACACCTAAGGCTGGCCAATAAAAATAATTTTTAAAAAATCCACGCTTAAGGCTGTCCACTAAAAAGATTTTTTAAAAATCCACCCTAAGGCTGTCCACTAAAAATATTTTTTTAAAAAATCCACGCCTAAGGCTGTCTACTAAAAATAATTTTTAAACCAGTAAGGAAAGTAGTAAAGTCGGACTGGGCCGACTATATGATACCCTTCACCACTTTGGGGCTATTCTACATATATATCCTAACAGATGTCGTTTTTTTGAAGGAACATTGACAACAATCATTGACAACAATCTAAATCTAAATCAGAACCGATTTCAAGAAAACTTGTCAGAAATTAATTTATATTAATTTCAGTACGTTTTGTCAATCGGACTAGCTATGGGTCTTTAGTGTACCATTTACATAAAATCGGACGAAAGTATATATAAGAGCTATATGCAAATCAGAACCAATTTCAGGAAAACTTGACACACGAAAGGTTACAGTAACTTCAGTACATTGTACAAAATATATATTGCAGCTATATCTAAATCTGAACCGATTTTCACAAAACTAAGCACACATCATTCTGGACCTAATTTAGTACCATATGCCAAATTTCGTGCAAATCGAAGGATATAAAGGGACTTTGGTGTAATATTAACTTAAAATCGGACGAAACTATATAAGGGAGCTATATCTAAATTTGAACCGATTTTCACGAAACTTAGCACTCAACATTCTAGACTAAATTCAGTACGCTATGCCAAATTTCGAGCAAATCGAGAGATATATCGGTACTTTGGTGCCGCATTTACCTTAAATCGGACAAAACTATATATGGGAGCTATATCTAAATCGGAACCGATTTTCACGAAACTTAGCACGCATCATTCTGGACCTAATTCAGTACCCTATGCCAAATTTCGTGCAAATCGAGAGATATATCGGGACTTTATTGCCCCATTTACCTTAAATCGGACGAAATTATATATGGGAGCTGTATCTAAATCTGACCCGATTTTCTCGAAACTTGGCACACGTCATTCTAGACTCAATTCAGTACACTATGCAAAATTTCGTGCAAATCGATAGATATATAGGGACTTTGGTGCACCATTAACATAAAATCGGACAAAACTAATATGGGAGCTATATGTAAATCTGAACCGATTTTCACGAAACTTAGCACACATCATTTTGGACCTAATTCAGTACTCTGTGCAAAATTGCGAAAGATATAGAGGGACTTTGGTGCCCCATTTACCTTAAATCGGACGAAACTATATATGAGAGCTAGATCTAAATCTGAACCGATTTTTCCCAATTTCAATAGGATTCGTCCTTGGGCCAAATCGATCATAAATGCGACATGTACGGACGGACATGCATACATCGACTCAGAAAGTGATTCTATGCATATTCTCAAAAGGAACTATGTGTCTATCTCGTTTCCTTTTGACTGATTTCTGTGGTACTACATTCTAAGCTTGGGTAATACTTACCGATATTTGCACCAGATTTCCTTCGCCGTGAGTAGTGTTGTAAGGTTCGGCTTT
This sequence comes from Musca vetustissima, assembly GCF_032173495.1. Classification (NCBI taxonomy): domain Eukaryota; kingdom Metazoa; phylum Arthropoda; class Insecta; order Diptera; family Muscidae; genus Musca; species Musca vetustissima. The sequence continues at coordinate 35,786 of NW_026888330.1, forward strand.
CAGTTGTGGCCTATAGATCGACTCGAAAAAAGACAAAAAAAATAAGTTTTCGATTCACTTCCTCCCAATATTATTATCTGATCATCACAAAAAATTATAGGCGTTGTCCTTGGCCATACCTGGATCCTCATAGAAAATTTCAAAGCGATCCGCGCTATATTTTCGCCCTCTAATGTAGCCTCACAACATGGAGTTGGACTGTGGTCAGTCTAACTCCCTGTAACAAGGATGGTGGTATGGTGGCGAGAGTTGCGGTTGACCCACCAGAGGAGGAGTATCTCAGGGAGCGTGAGGGGAAACTGAACTTCGGTTCAGGATGGGTTCGGTTTCGACTGAACACATCCACCGAAACTCAGTAGGAGTGGGGAAGCGGCATAGGCTGCGCATAATGCAGATCAATCTGCATCATTGCAAGGCCGCAGCCACCGAACTACTCCTGTCCCTCAAGAACTCGGAAGTGGACATTGCCTTAGTTCAGGAGCCATATATTTATAAAAATATGGTTTCTGGACTGAGGAATGCCAACTTTGATATTTTCGCCGCGTGCATGGGGGACAAGGTGAGAACATGTATAGTAGGTAAGAAGAGCTTAAATCTAATCTTTCTAATTACAGCAATGACATGTGCACTGTAAGGCTGGAGCATACGACGGGGAAGGCCACCCTGCTCTCCTCAGCCTATATGCCCTTTGAGGAGATGGATCCACCAGGCACCTGTGTACGAAAAATGCTCGATGAAATGACGAGCACCTGCAATATTATCTTGGGATGCGACGCAAATTCTCACCATTTTCAATGGGGTAGCATGGACACAAACAAACGAGGTGAGTCCGTATTCGAATTCATTTCATCCTATAATTTACGCATATGTAATAGGGGTAGTGATCCGACTTTTAAAGTTAGGGATAGAGAGGAGGTCATTGACTTAACCCTCTCAAATCTAGATGACTCCGTCATCAGAAATTGGAGGGTATCTGATAAATGTTCATTCTCGGATCATTTAAAGATTCTCTTCGAGTACTCTTTTGACGGAGATAGACAACAGCCTTATCGGAATCCAAGGGGAACAAACTGGGAGAAATTCACGGATCTAACGAACTCCTAGCTGACTCTTAACACAAACTTAGGAACAGCTGTGACACTCAACGGGGCCATGAAAAATCTAACGGATGTTCTCCTTGGTTTGCCATAAGGAATCCTGTCCGCTCACATACCACATCCCCAAACCTAACCTAACCTGTGGTAATGGATTACAAAATAATATATTAATACGTAAGCACCTGTAAATATTTACGTGTAATTCCCACATCCGAGTACATACGACAATATAGTTGGTATCAATTTAAAGGTCAACCTCTTGGATATACTTCAACTTCTCGGGTCTATGTCCTTCAGGGGTAAATATAAATATAGAATATAAATTTTGTCATTTTCACACAAAAGTCAGGGTCCATTTGGCTGCACAAAGATATAATACCCTGACAAAAAATCCACGCCTATTGTAGCCCCTCAAAAATATGTTTTAAAAAAATCCGCCCCTATTGTAGCTCCTCAAAAATATCCACTTTATCCACTGTCCAATGTCATCACACCATCCTATCTCCAACTCGGACATGTGGAGGAGACCCTTCGGTTTTACTGCCATTGAGGGTATTGTTGTTGTTGCTATTCGCAGTACTACTCGGACCCCAGTGCAGATCTTATTTTTGTGTTATTTAACTATAACAGGAAAACAAAAATAATTTTTTGACCTATTATCACTGTAATTTATTTAAAAGTTTTCTGTTTTCTTTTTTTTATTTTTGCGAAATATGTTGCCAACCCAATTTATGTCGACGTTTTTGTATGTTCGCAGACTTTATCTGCAAAACAAAGTCACATTGCAAAATGCTCCAATTTTTACAAGCTGTGACGGATTTGCAACAATTGTTTATTATTATTTCTTGAGAATTTCTGATATAAAAAAACTATTGTACATACCCGGTACAAGCATCAGATGATGAGAGTGATTTTCCATCATGAGAAATATTCTTGCGGACAGCCATAACGAAAATTGGTATCGAAGGTCATTTAACACTTTCAAGTCAATTTTCCGGACAATCTTGTTTTCAATGGATTTTGTTTTCGTGGATTTTTTAAAAAATATTTTTTCTTAGTATCCTTAGGCGTGGATTTATTAAAAAATATTTTTTCTTAGTATCTATCCTTAGGCGTGGATTTTTTAAAAAATATTTTTTCTTAGTATCCTTAGGCGTGGATTTTCTAAAAAATATTTTTTATTAGTATCCTTAGGCGTGGATTTTTAAAAAATATTTTTTCTTAGTATCCTTAGGCGTGGATTTTCTAAAAAATATTTTTTCTTAGTATCCTTAGGCGTGGATTTATAAAAATAATAAAATCCACTGTATTGAGTCTAGAATGAAGTGTGTAAAATTTCTTGAAAATCGGTTCAGATTTAGATATAGCTCCCATATATATTTTCTTCCGATTTAAGGTAAATAGTGCACCAAAGTCCCTATAAATCCTTCGATTTGCACGAAATTTGACATAGCGTACTGAAATAAGCCTAGAGCGAAGTGTGTTACATTTCGTGGAAATCGGTTAAGATTTAGATATAGCTCCCATATATATTTTCGTCGGATTTTAGGTAAATGACACACGGAAGTCCCTATATATACATCGATTCCCCGAAATTTAACAAAACGTTTTGAACTAGGTCTAGAAAGATGTGTGTTAAATTTCTTGAAAATCGGTTCAGATTTAGATATATATCTCATATGTATTTTCGTCCGATTTTAGGTAAATAGTGCACCAAAGTCCCTATATGTCCTTCGATTTGCACGAAATTTGGCATGGCGTACTGAATTGAGTCTAGCATGATGAGTGGTAAGTTTCCTGAAAATCGGTCCAGATTTAGATATAGCACTCATATATATTTTCGTCCGATTTAATGTAATTGGTGTACCAAAGGCCCTATATATCTTTCGATGTGCACGAAAATTGGCATATGGTACTGAATTAGGGCCAGAATGATGTGTGCTAAATTTCGTGAAAATCGGTTAAGATTTAGTTATAGCTCCCATATATAGTTTCATCCCATTTGAGGTTAATAGTGCACCAAAGTCCCTATATATCCTTCGATTTGCACGAAATTTGGCATAACGTACTGAATTGAGTCTGGAATGACGTGTGGTAAGTTTCGTGAAAATCGGTCCAGATTTAGATATAGCTCCCGTAGGCGTGGATTTTTTAAAAAATATTTTTTCTTAGTATCCTTAGGCGTGGATTTTTTAAAAAATATTTTTTCTTAGTATCCTTAGGCGTGGATTTTTTAAAAAATATTTTTTCTTAGTATCCTTAGGCGTGGATTTATAAAAAATATATTTTTTCTTAGTATCCTTAGGCGTGGATTTTTTTAAAAAATATTTTTTATAGTTCTACTTTTCGGCGTGTATTTTAAAAAAAAATTTTTTCTAGGTCTACTTGTAGGCGTGGATTTATTAAAAAATATTTTTTCTTAGTATCCTTAGGCGTGGATTTTTTAAAAAATATTTTTTCTTAGTATCCTTAGGCGTGGATTTATTAAAAAATATTTTTTTCTTAGTATCCTTAGGCGTGGATTTTTTAAAAAATATTTTTTCTAGGATCATCCAAGGCAAATATTTTTTAAAAAATATTTTTTCTTAGTATCCTTAGGCGTGGATTTTCTAAAAAATATGTTTTCTTAGTATCTTTAGGCGTGGATTTTTTCTTAGTATCCTTAGGCTTGGATTTTTTAAAAAAAAATTTTTTCCTAGTATCCTTTATTTCTATATCTTTACAAAAAATGTCATTGATAACATTTTTTCTTTGAAATCCTTATGACTTCTGTCCTTTTATTGCAATAAAACTGCAACTGCTGACTCCTGAAGAGACAGTAGTAGTCGAAACAATGTAGACATTGTTTCCATCACAAATCACAAGTCAAACCACAATATTCTCAGATTAACTACCAGAAAATGCCAAAATAATAGCTATCAAATTTGACAAACGATCAAAGATGACATCCTACCAGAAAAAAACAAAAATCACAAACAATACCCAAAAATTCTTTGAATGAATGCCTCGAAAGGAGAAGAAGAAAAAAATAATAACAACTACCGAACATTGCACAATAATGAAAAGATACAAATCTTTGCAAAAAATCGAGAAGAATTCTTTTCTATTTTATTAAAGGATATGAAAAGATTTTTCGGTTGTGTTGAACGAACAACAGAAGCCTTAACCCCGAACATAACCTGGCTGCCACGTTTTTGTTTAAGGATGAGCAGATGATCATTGAGTTGCCATTGTGTTTTGAGCTATAGATTTTTTGCGCAGGAGGTTATGCCGAAATTAATAAATTTTCTATGCTGTCAGTGGTGGTATTGTCTTATCAACGGCCAGGAGGATATGTCTTTTTTGAGGGGTATTGATGTGTAGCTGTGGCTAGGCGTTGGTGTATGGGGTAGCATCAGTAGCTGTTGTATCCTTTTGTTCTCATTGACATAATAGTATGTGTGTTGTTGTGTGCAGAACCCTATAAGTATTACATTAATTTCACATTACATCTCAATAGAAGTATCATTTACCCTTAATACCAAAAAGGGAGACATCTTAGCTAGCGAAAGTCAAAAGAGGTACATGAAAATGCTCTGTTATCTATGTCCGCCCGACACAAGAAACCCCATGCAATGCAGAGATCCTGTTCGCATTTTGCATTTTCCCCTCTAACTATGATCTAAAAATTATGCTAAAGGCGATCAGGGAGAATTTTTGTTGCATGACTTCTCTGCGTTAAACGTTTGCTTGACTTGTATGCCATAGAGGCTGCTGTTATTTTGCGGTAGATTATCCTGACAGGATAAGCAGCTATTGTCTTGGGTATATTTACATCATATCATATGGATATTATGTACCATATTATCAACACATCTTAAGTATGATTTTATGGTCGAAAGGCCATCAATATCCTGTCAATCATAATTATTTGCATTTGAATAAAGTCATCCTTCAAATGAATGGGATTTTTGGCCACTTAAAGATCACTTATTTCCACTCTATTTCATAAGATCAAATGGTAATTGATGAAGTAGAATTTGAAGTGATCGATGGGTGAAATAATGATCTACTTTCTATAGGAAAATCTGAATTTGAGAACACAAAAGATCGAAGTTCGCGGTTACAGGAAATTCCTAATCTATGAAAGGATTCTAAGAAAAAATATTTTTAAATAATTCCACGCCAAAGGATACTAAGAAAAAATATTTTTAAATAATTCCACGCCAAAGGATACTAAGAAAAAATATTTTTAAATAATTCCACGCCAAAGGATACTAAGAAAAAATATTTTTAAATAATTCCACGCCAAAGGATACTAAGAAAAAATATTTTTTAATAAACCCACGCCTAAGGATACTAAGAAAAAATATTTTTAAATAAATCCACGCCAAAGGATACTAAGAAAAAATATTTTTAACAAACCCACGCCTAAGGATACTAAGAAAAAATATTTTTTAATAAACCCACGCCTAAGGATACTAAGAAAAAATATTTTTTAATAAATCCACGCCAAAGGATACTAAGAAAAAATATTTTTAACAAACCCACGCCTAAGGATACTAAGAAAAAATATTTTTTAATAAACCCACGCCCAGGTCCTTCAAATATTCTTTAATGAATCCACGCCCATGTCCTTCAAATATTTTTTAATAAACCCACGCCTAAGGATACTAAGAAAAACTAATTTTTTAATAAATCCACGCCTAAGGATACTAAGAAAAAATATTTTTTTAAAAAATCCACGCCTAAGGATACGGTATCGGTCTATCACCAAAAAGGAAGCATAAAACCAGTAAGAAAAGTAGTAAAGTCGGACTGGGCCGACCATATGATACCCTTCACCACTTTGGGTCTGTTGTACATATGTATCCTTAGAATTGCATGTCACTGTTCCCTCGAAGGAACAGGCTCATGTCTTTCTGCAACCTTTGAAAAATTTAATTTCATTCAGGCAGATTTAGAGTCGTCTGCGTACCATGGGACAAATGTATGGAAAACGATTAATAGCAAATTTGATACACGCTATTCGGTACGTCGCTACTGTTAAAAATTTAATTTCAATCAGGCACCCTTCGAAATACATATGGAAGCTATGGCTGCATCTGACGCAATAACGTCATTCAAGTCTCAATTTGATACGTTGTGCAAAATTTCGTGTTAATCGAACAAACATTAGGAGTTTGGTGTACCATTTATGTAAAATCGGACGAATACTTATGTATATGTTGGAGTTATATCGAAATCTAAACCGATTTTCCCGAATTTTACTACACATCATTCTAGACTCAATTCATTACGCTATGTCAAATTTCGTACAAATCGAAGGATATATAGGCACTTTGGTGCACTATTTACCCAAAATCGGAGGAAATATATATGGGAGCTATATCTAAATCTAAACCGATTTTCACAAAACTTACCACTTTATTGCCAAATTTCGTGCAAATCGAAGGATATATAGGGTCGTTGGTGCACCATTTACATAAAATCGGACGAACATATGTATGGGCTCAATTCAAATTTCGTGCAAATCGAAGGATATGTAAGGACTTTGGTGCACTATTTATCTAAAATCGGACGAAAATATATATGTGAGCTGTATCTAAATCTGAAGTGATCTTAGCGAAATTTAATACACATCGTTCTAGACTAAATTCAGTACGCTATGCCAAATTTCATGCAAATCGAAGGATATATCGGAGGAAATGTATATGGGAGCTATATATATATATATCTGAACCGATTTTCACAATACTTAACACATATCACGCTAGACTTTATTTAGTACGCTATGCCAAATTTCGTGCAAATCGAAAGATATATAAGGACTTTGGTGAACCATTTACATTAAATCGGGCGAAACTATATATGGGAGCTATATCAAAATCTGAAGCGATTTTCAAGAAAATTGACAGACATCCCTCTAGGCTCAATTCAGTACGTTATGTCAAATTTCGTGCAAATCGAAAGATATATAGGGACTTTGGTGCACCATTTATATTAAATCGGAAGAAAATATATATGGGAGCTATATCTAAATGTGAACCGATTTTCACGAAACTTGGCGGACATCACTCTAGGCTCAATTCAGTACGTTATGCCAAATTTCGTGCAAATCGAAAGATATATAGGGACTTTGGTACACAATTTTTATTAAATCGGACAAAAATATATATGGGAGCTATATATAAATCTAAACCGATCTCCACGAAACTTGGCAGACATCACTCTAGGCTCAATTCAGTACGTTATGCCAAATTTCGTGCAAATCGAAAGATATATAGGGACTTTGGTACGCCATTCGGACGAAAATTTATATGGGAGCTATATCTAAATCTGAACCTATTTTTTCCAATTTCAATAGGGTTCGTCCTTTGGCCACACAAATGAGAATGGAATTATTTTTTTATCTATTTTCAATTTTTTTATACCCTCCACCACAGTATGGAGGGTATATTAATTATGTTCTTCCGTTTGTAACTCATCGAAATAATCATTTCCGACCCTATAAAGTATATGTATATATATTCTTGATCAGCGTAAAATTCTATGACGATATAGCCATGTCCGTCTGTCTGTCCGTCTGTCTGTTCTAATCACTCTAGTGTCTAAAGGAATTGAGATAGATCGCCAAATTTTTGCATAGCGTCGTATTTTGTCTGCAGGCAGGTCAATTTCGAAGATGGGCTTTATCGGTCCACGTTTAGGCATAGCTCCCATATAAGGGTACCCCCAATATTTTGAATTTCCTGAGCGCGTTTTTCTACAGAATCCGCTGAAATTTGCTACATTGGGTTCTTATTGGGTAGCAAATCTCTCCACTAAAAATTATAAATAGGGTTCCATATTTTCGTATAGCCCCATATAAGGTTACCCCCTAATTTTCGGTATTTTAGGGTTCTTGAGCGCGGTTTTCTACCGAATTCGCTGAAATTTGCTACATTGGGTTCTTATTGGGTACCAAATTTCCCCACAAAAAATTATAAATATAGGTCCACTTTTTCTGGTAGCCCCCATATAACGGTTCCTCCAAATTTTCAGATTTTGGGGGATTTTGACCGGATTTTTTCACAGAATTCGCTGAAATTCGGTACTTTGAGTTCATATTGGGTAGCAAATCTCTATACTAAAAATTATAAATATAGATAATTTTTTTTCGGGTAGCCCCCATATAAGGGTAGCCCCCATATAAGGGTACCCCCAATTTTCGATATTTTGTGGTCTTGAGCGCGTTTTTCAACCGAATTCGCTGAAATTTGGTATTTTGTAGTCGTGTATGGTTACAAATCTCCCCACCAAAAATTATTAATATTCAACCCTTTTTGGGGTAGTCCTCATATAACCCCTTTTCCGCCATTCCGCCTTCTAAAGATATTGTTATAAAAAAACTCAAACATGACTATAATGAAATATACCGGAAGACATTTAGGCATCTCCTCAATATAGTGATACCTCCTGAAGGAAAGAATTGAGATAAACAATTTAAATATAAACAATTAAAATAGCGGTCATAGCCTCATACTACTGTAATCTAAATTACAGTAGTTTGAGGTTTTTATACTCTACCATGCGTTATCAGTATCAGTCCACTTTTTGGATCATACAGATTTTAGGAAGTTTTTGGACCTTACAGATAGCTGAAGTTTGTATTTGGTGTACATAATGGTTTACATAAATCGGTTTGTAGAATTATTGGTATATGCCCACTTTTGGTATGTTCCCTATATTTTCATTGCATGTATCAGTCAGTATAACTATGGTGGAGGGTATCCAAAGTGGGCCCGGCCAAACTTAACGCTTTTTCACTTGTTTTTAATTAAAAAATTCTTATTTTTATTAAATTTTATTTCTTTTATCTTCAACATTTCCTTAGAGTCCAGCTGCCCAGATGAAAATGTTATCACACAATTTCGTTACAGTTGCCTGGCCATAAATCCATCGCCTTGACCACAAAAATAAAAATTCTTCAATTTTTATTGCCCTGCATCTGGGCAGCAGCCGTTGACGGATGTCTGTCAAAGATAATAAGACATTAAAATAAAAAAAACTATAAAATTCTTTTATCCATCCTACGCCTACCACCCAAAATTATCACAAAAAAAAAATTAATGAAGCATAAATTCAGAAGGATAACATCCTGGCTATTAATTGCATGTCTCGAGCCATATGATCGATCAAGCTGCTAGCCAATGCACCATTTGATCGCATTTAAATGAAAGCGAAATTTTGGTATTTCAATTTTTATGATCGCATTTAAATGTCTTTAAAATGTAATAAAACAAAATCCTAATGACATTAATGATCGATTGCAACAAGCCGACAAAAGGATAATGTCTTTGGGTGAAGGAAGTAATAAAGACATCAATGTTGTTATCCTGACACGCGGTCGAATCGAGTCGAGTCGATGAAGATGTTATTGCCGAAAAGCACATGTGTTTGACAACTATGGCAACAAAGTAATAAATGTTATTAACATAACCACAACAACAAGAATAAATGTAGGGCCATAAAAATATACAGTAAAACCTGGTTAAAAGAAACATGGATTTCCAACAGGATGTTCTACAAAAAAAATGGTATTTTATGTTATTCATTTCCCTAGACCGATTAATGACCATAATGAGGTATCAAAATTCAGGCACCTTTCAGTTTCATTATAGCCTTGATCCACTGTATTTCAAATGTAAATTCCCCCTTAGAAATTCTTCTGACAATTGTTAGGGTATTTATTTAGGAGATCCCCTTCTTTATCGCCAGAATTTTTATGCAAAAATATTTGTCCAAGAATAAAATTCAGTTTTATTAGAGGTATACAGCCGGTTAAAAACAACCAATATAAACACAGCTGGCGATTAGATGACATTAAAATCTCATTGAAAAAAATCCAATGATTTTTTTTTTACAAACCATACAGTAGGTCCCTTCGAACTATTTGCGGAATGAGGTCAATTTTTATTACTTTCTTATCAGTATTTTGTTTAGTTTGTATTTCATTGAACCTGATTTCCAAGAAAATCGCAAAAATTGGCACGAGCTATTAATCCCCCACAAGGGTGGGCATTATTATTAAGTAAATATTATTCAGAGAATAAAAAAAATCAAGATACAAAATGTTTATGTAAAAAACTGTAATCAAAACAAGTAAAAATATCGTTAAGTTCGTTCAGCCTTCAAAAAAAAATATTCGTTTAAAAAATCCACGCCTTGGTGGATAGCCTTGAAAAAATATTCTTTAAAAAACCCACGCCTTGGTGGATAGCCTTGAAAAAATATTCTTTAAAAAACCCACGCCTTGGTGGATAGCCTTGAAAAAATATTCTTTAAAAAATCCACGCCTTGGTGGTTAGCCTTGAAAAAATATTCTTTAAAAATCCACGCATTATGAATGGATGGTCCTTGAAAAAATATTCTTTAAAAAATCCACGACTTATGGAAGGATGGTCCTTGAAAAAATATTCGTTTAAAAAATCCACGCCTTGGTGTTTAGCCTTGAAAAATATTCGTTAAAAAATCCACGCCTTCTTTAAAACATCCACGCCTTGGTGTTTAGCCTTGAAAAAATATTCTTTAAAAAATCCACGCCTTGGTGTTTAGCCTTGAAAAAATATTCTTTAAAAAATCCACGCCTTGGTGTTTAGCCTTGAAAAAATATTCTTTAAAAAATCCACGCCTTGGTGTTTAGCCTTGAAAAAATATTCTTTAAAAAATCCACGCCTTGGTGTTTAGCCTTGAAAAAATATTCTTTAAAAAATCCACGCCTTGGTGTTTAGCCTTGAAAAAATATTCTTTAAAAAATCCATGCCTTGGTGTTTAGCCTTGAAAAAATATTCTTTAAAAAATCCACGCCTTAGTGGATAGCCTTGAAAAAATATTCTTTAAAAAATCCACGCCTTAGTGGATAGCCTTGAAAAAATATTCTTTAAAAAATCCACGCCTTAGTGGATAGCCTTGAAAAAATATTCTTTAAAAAATCCACGCCTTAGTGGATAGCCTTGAAAAAGTATTCTTTAAAAAATCCACGCCTTAGTGGATAGCTTTGAAAAAATATTCTTTAAAAAATCCACGCCTTAGTGGATAGCCTTGAAAAAATATTCTTTAAAAAATCCACGCCTTAGTGGATAGCCTTGAAAAAATATTCTTTAAAAAATCCACGCCTTAGTGGATAGCCTTGAAAAAATATTCTTTAAAAAATCCACGCCTTAGTGGATAGCCTTGAAAAAATATTCTTTAAAAAATCCACGCCTTAGTGGATAGCCTTGAAAAAATATTCTTTAAAAAATCCACGCCTCATTGTAGGCCGTTGAAAAAATATTCTTTAAAAAATCCACGCCTCATTGTAGGCCGTTGAAAAAATATTCTTTAAAAAATCCACGCCTCATTGTAGGCCGTTGAAAAAATATTCTTTAAAAAATCCACGCCTCATTGTAGGCCGTTGAAAAAATATTCTTTAAAAAATCCACGCCTCATTGTAGGCCGTTGAAAAAATATTCTTTAAAAAATCCACGCCTCATTGTAGGCCGTTGAAAAAATATTCTTTAAAAAATCCACGCCTCATTGTAGGCCGTTGAAAAAATATTCTTTAAAAAATCCACGCCTCATTGTAGGCCGTTGAAAAAATATTCTTTAAAAAATCCACGCCTTAGTGGATAGCCTTGAAAAAATATTCTTTAAAAAATCCACGCCTTAGTGGATAGCCTTGAAAAAATATTCTTTAAAAAATCCACGCCTTAGTGGATAGCCTTGAAAAAATATTCTTTAAAAAATCCACGCCTTAGTGGATAGCCTTGAAAAAATATTCTTTAAAAAATCCACGCCTTAGTGGATAGCCTTGAAAAAATATTCTTTAAAAAATCCACGCCTTAGTGGATAGCCTTGAAAAAATATTCTTTAAAAAATCCACGCCTTAGTGGATAGCCTTGAAAAAATATTCTTTAAAAAATCCACGCCTTAGTGGATAGCCTTGAAAAAATATTCTTTAAAAAATCCACGCCTTAGTGGATAGCCTTGAAAAAATATTCTTTAAAAAATCCACGCCTTAGTGGATAGCCTTGAAAAAATATTCTTTAAAAAATCCACGCCTTAGTGGATAGCCTTGAAAAAATATTCTTTTAAAAATCCACGCCTTAGTGGATAGCCTTGAAAAAATATTCTTTAAAAAATCCACGCCTTGGTGGATAGCCTTGAAAAAATATTCTTTAAAAAATCCACGCCTTGGTGGTTAGCCTTGAAAAAATATTCGTTTAAAAAATCCACGCCTTGGTGGATAGCCTTGAAAAAATATTCTTTAAAAAATCCACGCCTTGGTGGATAGCCTTGAAAAAATATTCTTTAAAAAATCCACGCCTTGGTGGATAGCCTTGAAAAAATATTCTTTAAAAAATCCACGCCTTGGTGGATAGCCTGAAAAAATATTCTTTAAAAATCCACGCATTATAAATGGATGGTCCTTGAAAAAATATTCTTTAAAAAAATCGTTGAAAAATATTCGTTTAAAAAATGCACGCCTTGGTGGATAGCCTTAAAAATATATTCTTTAAAAAATCCACGCCTTGGTGGATAGCCTTGAAAAAATATTCGTTTAAAAAATCCACGCCTTGGTGGATAGCCTTGAAAAAATATTCGTTTAAAAAATCCACGCCTTGGTGGTTAGCCTTGAAAAAATATTCTTTAAAAAATCCACGCCTTGGTGGATAGCCTTGAAAAAATATTCGTTTAAAAACTCCACGCCTTATTGTAGCCTTGATAAAATATTTATATCCCTGGAATTACTTCTTAAAGTAGTTGAAGAAAAAAATTATCTAAGGATGTGAAACTGTACCAATGTTCTTGAAAAAAGGAAAAACATCAAAAACCTCTTTCTTGTTTCCTGGCATGTTGTGTGTGGGTGATACTTAAACACCCATGGTTTTTAGTAGTGATCTACAAAAGTTCATAGACAGATTTTAGATGTCCTGCCGAACAATAAGGACATGACTTGTGAACACTTAATAATATGGTAGATATCCTTCTTAGTTGTTCGACACATGCTGTGTTGCAGTTGTCCTTTGTCTTAAAAAGGGAGGGAGGCGATCTCAGCATGTAGCGTTCGCTGGTCAGCATCTCCTTCGTGTACAATCAAAGTGTAGTAATGGTCAGTAGAAGAAGCAGAACACTTTTTTCATTTCACTTCCTACTGTGCTCTGTGATTGTTCTGCGAAATCTAATCGAAGTAGTCTCTCTATACCTGGAATAGTTAGCCATAGAGGACTATCATGTTTAACACATGGTGTGTCCGTATGTGTGTTCACAGTTTGTCATTATTATCCAGCTGAGCAGCGTCTTGCAAATGTTGTTTACTTTCGGACCTTTCGTCCTTTATGCTGAGTGTGATTACTGGCCAGTTTTCTTTCGCAATCTTCGTAGTTTTTGCCACAAAAACTCTGTTTGTTTTTCTTGGCAGGACATTATGCAAAATTGTATAGAGGATAATGATTATTTACTGCAACTGTTTAAAGAAATTTGGTATTTCTAAGGAAACACTAAATTGTTATGAAGATAATTTTTGCAATCTATTATCTGTCGTCTCTTGCTGTTTACTCAGTTGCTGCAATTTGTCGTTGGAGAGCTACTAAATGATGTTTACCCAGGGTGCGGCGAAACTATGCTGGGATTTTGAGTAGAAATTCTTGGAAAGAGAAAATATTTTTTAGGTTATTTAAAAAAATTTACTAAAAATATTTTTTTCCAATGAAACGCAGAAATTTTAAAGAATATTTTTTCCAAAGGCCAAGAAGGCGAAGATTTTTTTAAGAATATTTTTTCCAAGACCCAACAAGGCGTAGATTTTTTAAAGAATATTTTTTCAAAGGCCAACAAGGCGTAGATTTTTTAAAGCATATTTTAAAGAATATTTTTTCCAAAGGCCAACAAGGCGTAGATTTTTTAAAGAATATTTTTTCCAAAGGCCAACAAGGCGTAGATTTTTTAAAGAATATTTTTTCCAAAGGCCAACAAGGCGTAGATTTTTTAAAGAATATTTTTTCCAAAGGCCAACAAGACGTAGATTTTTTAAACAATATTTTTTCCAAAGACCAACAAGGCGTGGATTTTTTAAAGAATATTTTTTTCAAAGACCAACAAGGCGTAGATTTTTTAAAGAATATTTTTCCTAAAGACCAACAAGGCGTGGATTTTTTAAAGAATATTTTTCCTAAAGACCAACAAGGCGTGGATTTTTTAAAGAATATTTTTCCTAAAGACCAACAAGGCGTGGATTTTTTAAAGAATATTTTTTTCAAAGACCAACAAGGCGTGGATTTTTTAAAGAATATTTTTCCTAAAGACCAACAAGGCGTGGATTTTTTAAAGAATATTTTTTCTAAAGACCAACAAGGCGTAGATTTTTTAAAGAATATTTTTCCTAAAGGCCAACAAGGCGTGGATTTTTTAAAGAATATTTTTCCTAAAGACCAACAAGGCGTGGATTTTTTAAAGAATATTTTTCCTAAAGACCAACAAGGCGTGATTTTTTTAAAGAATATTTTTCCTAAAGACCAACAAGGCGTGGATTTTTTAAAGAATATTTTTCCTAAAGACCAACAAGGCGTGGATTTTTTATAGAATATTTTTCCTAAAGACCAACAAGGCGTGAATTTTTTAAAGAATATTTTTCCTAAAGACCAACAAGGCGTGGATTTTTTAAAGAATATTTTTCCTAGAGACCAACAAGGCGTGGATTTTTTAAAGAATATTTTTCCTAAAGACCAACAAGGCGTGGATTTTTTAAAGAATATTTTTCCTAAAGACCAACAAGGCGTGGATTTTTTAAAGAATACTTTTTCAAGGCTATCCAGCAAGGCGTGGATTTTTTAAAGAATTTTTTTTAAAGAATATTTTTTCCAAAAGCAAGCAAGGCGCGGACTTTTTAAAGAATATTTTTTCCAAAGGCAAGCAAGGCGTGGATTTCTTAAAGAATACATTTTCAAGGCTATCCAGCAAGGCGTGGATTTTTTTAAAGAATACTTTTTCAAGGCTATCCAACAAGGCGTGAATTTTTTTAAGAATACTTTTTCAAGGCTATCCAACAAGGCGT
Organism: Musca vetustissima; assembly: GCF_032173495.1. Lineage (NCBI taxonomy): Eukaryota > Metazoa > Arthropoda > Insecta > Diptera > Muscidae > Musca > Musca vetustissima. Next base: position 50,936 of record NW_026888330.1, read on the forward strand.
GGATTTTTTTAAAGAATACTTTTTCAAGGCTATCCAACAAGGCGTGAATTTTTTTAAGAATACTTTTTCAAGGCTATCCAACAAGGCGTGGATTTTTTAGAGAATACTTTTTCAAGGCTATCCAACAAGGCGTGGATTAAAAAAAAAAACGTTTGTTAATATATTTTAAAAGGATCTACATAAGGCCTGAATTTGTTCTTGGAATCTCACATTTTGTCCATGCCATTTTTAATTAAGATGTCACTTTTTACAAGTGAACTGAAACCACTTATGGCACTTAACATGAGTACCAGTCTGTAGTGACCTTCGCTACAGTAACGCCACTAAGGAAACATATTCATCTGCATTTTTTATTCATTTAATCTGAAACATATGCAAAACATGAACTAACCAATACATTTCGAAGAAAATTCCCAAAAAACCAGACCATTAGAAACCACATCCTGTGTCACTTAGAAAGGAAAAACAATACTTCAAAACAAAAAACGAAACTGACACCGCCAATCTGGTTTCCTATGAATGACGCCGGCGAGGTATTAAATATTGTAATTTAAAGTGTTTCTTTAAGAGTTCTAAAATTAGAAATTAAAATTGGTTTAAGAAATGTTTTTTTGGAAATCAGGGAGTTTCCACAAAAAGGAACATATACAAAAAATCGATTTTCTTTTAAAAAAATGTGGGTGACTCCCTTGAAAGAAAAAAGAACATGCAGACCTGACCTGAAATATCCATTAGAATCTAGAAATGTACAAAGTACAGCACGTGATGTACAATGAATATTAAATTAAAAAATAAAAACGAAACCCAAAAAAAAAAAGATTTCATCTTCAAAGACAAGCCGTACTTGTTGCATTGATCACCGCCCAGCTTAGGGGAAAACTCATTTCCATTGTCTGTCATTACCTACTCCCTTGGCCTTTGTTGTGGCTACAAAGGAGAGCGATTGTAGGAGTTTCATGGTTTAATTTTTGTTGTGTATCCAGGTAGGGCCATGGAAATCTCTTCCTTTGTGTTTTTTTCTTTCTCAAAAGGAGAACATTTTCTTTGCGGCAACCTGCCTTGCATGACAAATCCGAAAATTTTTTGCAAAATAATTTTCCTTTTCTTCTTCCTCGTTCTTTTGGCGGATACGCATCATTAGTTAAGTCCTTTTGTTCCGATTTAATAACCCTGCAAAGGCGTTACTATTGACCACTGTCTTGAACTAACTGTACTCGGTACCAGCTTCTTGTAGTAGTTCAGGATATGGCAACCCATAGTGCAGAAAAAAACACGCCCACACCCCATATCCTTTGGCAATTCGTCAAGGCATTTTCCGCTTTGTAGGCACAAATACAAATAGTTTTACTCTTCTTCTTCTCATCCTTTCCGAAGACAGGATTAAAAATCCTGTCTGGCATAGATGGCTACCAACGGCAGTTATGGTTTTGAACGCCCAGTTTTTTATTTATGTAGTCTCTTGGCTTTTTTGCCAACCATTTGGCAGAAACGCATTAACTACTCGGTTGGCAGGTGCACATTTAATGTTTATCTAAATAAACAAAATGTTTTATTGTTTTTTTGTAAAAACGATTTGTTGTAATTTTAGTTGCCAACAAAATTTTGTTATTTTAATGTCTAGACTTTTGTAAGGTAATTAAAATAGCATTTGTTTCTGAGTAAAATTTAATTTTTGTAAAGGGAGTAAATACGGAACTAAGATTGAGAGTAAAAATGGGTTAAGTCTAAAATTTCGAGGAGAAAATATTTTTGAGGGGAAATGAATCCTCAAAACATTTTTTTTAAATCCACAACTTATATGGAGCCTTCAACAGATACAGTAAGGAAAGTTCAAAAGTCGGACGGGGTCGACTATATGATACCCTTCACCACTTTGGGTACATACAAGAGATATTAAGATTTAGATAGAACATACATAGAATCTTTGGAGGACCATTGAGAAGGAATCGGGCGAAATTAAATGTGCTATCTATATATATATATTTGAACCAATTGCAAAAAAAAACCCATGCACATACCATTCTGAAATCCATGAACAATTGCATGTCAAAGGGGCAGATTTGGATTCTTTGGTGTACCATTTCTATGAAATCGATTCAAATCATATATGGGAGCTATGTATAAACACATGGACCTAATTGAGCAACCGTTGCATACACCATTTGATTTTTGTTATCACTCTAAATTCAATTTGATACCCTCTGCCAAATTTCGTGTAAATCGAACAAACATAGTCCCTTCGGTGCACCATTTACATAAAATCGAACGAAAATATATATAAGACCTATATCAAAATCTGAACCGATTTCAAGAAACCTCATCACACATCAGTAATTCCTCAATTGCATTCGCTATGCAAAATTTTGCTCAATCGGACAAATGTTGGGAGTTTGGTGTATCATTCACCAAAAATCGGACGAAACTATATTTGGGGGCTATATCTAAGTCTGGACCGATGCCAACAAATCTTCGCAGACATCGATCTGGACTTAATTCAGTACTCTGTGCAAAATTTTGTCCCAATCGGACAAATATTGACAGTTTGGTGCATCATTTACATAAATCGGACGAAACTATATATGGGAGCTATATCTAAATCTGAACCGATTCCAACAAAACTTCGCAGATATCAGTCTGGACCTAATTCAGTACTTTGTGCAAAATTTTGTCCCAATCGGACAAATATTGGGTGTTTGGTGTATCATTCACAAAAAATCGGACGAAACTATATATGGGAGCTATATATAAATCCGAACCGATTCCAACAAAACTTCGCAGATATCAGTCTGGACCTAATTCAGTACTCTGTGCAAAATGTTGTCTCAATCGGTCCAATATAGGCAGTATGGTGCTCTATTTACATAAAATCGGACGAAACTATATATGGGAGCTATATCTAAATCTGCACCGATTTTCTCCAATTTTAATAGGGTTCGTCCTTGGGTCAAGTTAATGAACTGTGCCTAATTTCATCCAAATCGGATCACAAATGCGACCTGTACTTTGTTAACAAAAATCGTCTGTCCGTCCGAACATGCGTAAATCGACTCAAGAAGTGATTCTATGCATATTCTCAAAAGGGTTTATCTCGATTCCTTTTGCCTGTTACAAACATATGCACAAAGGGTATAAAAATAATTCCAGTCTCGTCGGTCTTTTGCACAGTTTTTTTTAAATTTAAGGGAACCCCACCCATTCTCCATTTTAATTTTTCAAGATTTTCAATGGGCTGGTAAATCAATACCGATGCTTGTTAAGATTTGTAACTTTACACATATATAATTGAAGATTTAAAATAGAAGGAAAATAATTTACAAAAACAAATTGTTATTGTTTTGTTGTTGTTTTTTGTAATTAAAGAAAAGTCCATATTTTTGATGGCGGGCATGATAACTCCTCACTGGAACATCGGAATCCGAAAATGCCAACGGTATTAGAAAGAGTACATGTCTGGCTCTCGTATGAACTAGGATTATTGACTTCGCTCTAAAATTAACAAAATGGTGGACCTTTGAAAAAATATTTTTGGTAAATCGCCGATTTTTTACCAAAACGCAAGTTAAAAAACCAGTGAGCGGAGCAGTATAGTCGGACGGGGCCGACCATACGATACCCTACACAACTACAACGGAACTCAAATTTTCTGCGGATGTATATTCCGAGCCTGGGCAATATTTCGAGATATTTGCACCCTCTTAAACAGCACCTCTTCCTTACACTAACATATTTTCCGAATATTACGAGTATTCAGTAAAGCTATTGTTCAGTACAGCTATTGTCCTTACACTGACATATTTTCCGAATATTACGCGTATTCAGTACAGCTATTGTCCAGATTCCCTTCACCGTGGGTTGTGTTGTGATGTTCGGCTTTCATGTGTAGTCTATAGATCGACTCGAAAATAACACAAAAAATTAAGTTTTCGGTCCACTTCATTCCAAAATTATTATCTGATCATCACCGAAAATTATAGGCGTTGTCCTTGACCATAACTGAAACCTCATGGAACATTTCAAAGCGATCAGCGCTATAGTTCCGCTCTGTAGAGTGATAATGGGTTACTAAATAATATACGAATACGGAGATACCTGTAAATATTTAGGTGTAACTCCCACATCCGAGCACATACGACGATATAATTGGTATTAATTTAAAGGTCAACCACTCCTCTTGGATATAATATAAACTTTTCGGGTCTATGTCCTTCAGGGGTTAATATATATGATATAAAATACAAATTTTGTCATTTTTCACACAAAAGTCAGGGTCCATTTGACCCGCTAAATATTGACCGATCTTTATGAAAACAGGCATGCTTATTCTTTGGTCTGATCCCCTTCTCCATGGAAAATTTCACGATGTTCGGGCCACTATTGCGACCTCTGGAGCGACCAGAAAAACGGACAAAAATTTAAAATTTGGTCCATTTCATCCCCTAAATATTAACCGATCTTTCCCAAAAACAATAGGGGTCTTCATTGGCCAGAACCCATCTTACATGCAAAATTTCGTGAAGATTGATCCATAACTGTGTCCTGTATCGTGTTTACAAATTATAATGGACAGACGGACGGACACACATGTCTAGATCGACTCAGCTAGTCGAGATATGACGATTGGTATACTTAAAGGTGGGTCTAGGACCAATATTTCGCGGCGTTACAAACTTTTGGGGCTGCACAAAGCTATAATACCCTGACAACATAGTTGTGTAGGGTATAATAAGGAAGATCTTCACCGATTGGCTTTATCCTAGTTCATACGATAGCTACACACTCACAGAGAAACGTGTAAAAATTTGAAGTCGATTGGGTTATTAGTTTTTGAGTTATCGTGCCCGCCATTCGCAAAAAAAATGTTTAGAGAAAAACGCGTTTAAAGTTTGAGAAGCCCTTCAGCCGTCACTTAATGCTGACACAATAAATCGGCTATATCTTCAAGAGTTCTTGACATTTTCATTTGAAATTTTGTAGGAACATTATTGAATAAGTGTAGATTCGAAGTATATCAACAAAATTCTTGACCCGGAGAATGGGGGGGTCCCCTTAAAAGACCATTTTCGACGATGTTGTCTTCCACTTGATCTTTCCATCTTATTCGTGGCCTTCCCCTTCTGAGTGAACCATCAGCTGGTTCGTTTTTATATGCCTTCTGGGCTGGGGCATCTTCATTCATTCTCACAACATGATCTAGCCAACGTAGTCGCTGCAGTTCAAGACGTCTAACAATGTCGATGTCCGAGAATACCTGGTACAACTCATGTTTCATTCGACGGCGATATTTACCGTCAACGCAGATCTTTCGGAGATTTTTTCTCCCAAACACTCCATGAGCTGCCTCATCTGCTTGCGCAAGAACCCATGCTTCAGATCCATATAACAACACGTGTAGTATCAGCGTCTTGTAGAGTGTGAGTTTGGTCTGGCGGGAGGTGGCCTTGCTTTTGAGTTGTTTACTCAGACCATAGTAGCATCTGTTGGCCATCACTATCCTTCTCCGAATTTCAAAGATGATGTCATTCGTTTTATTTATGCCGGTACCAAGGTATATTAAATCTTTTACTACCTCGAAACTATAGTTCTCAAGTTCCACAGTTGGTCCGAGTCTACTGGACGTCTTGCGCGTTGATACCATCAGCTTAGTCTTCTCGCCGTTTATTGCCAGACCTACTTTGGCCGACTCCTTCTCAATTTGTTTAAAGGTGGCTGTTACCGCTCTCAGTGTTCGACCCATTATGTCGATGTCATCGGCGTAGGCGAGTAAGATGTGTTGTTCGGTGTACAGAGTAACATTTCTGTTCACCTTTGCCTCCCGTAAAACCTTTTCTAGCAGGATGTTAAAAAGGTCACACGACAAACTGTCACCTTGTCTGAATCCTCGTTCGGTATTTATGGGCTCCGAGAGGTCCTTTTGGACTTTAACTGATCTTGTGCCGGAATGCAGGAATGCCAAACTCAGACATGGCTTTATACACCTCTGAACGGATAGACATATCTTTATACACCTCTGAACGGATAGCGCTGTCGAATGCGGCTTTGTAGACAACGAATAGGTGGAATGTGTCGATGTGTTTTTCGTGGGGTTTTCCAGGATTTGGCACAGAGTGAAAATCTGGTCAATGGTGGATTTGCCAGGACTCTAAGTCGCATTGGTATGGTCCAAAAATGTCATTGACCATTGGCTTCAGTCGTTCACACAGTACGCTGGATAGCACTTTATATGCAATGGGAAGGCGACTTATTCTCTATAGTTGGCGCATATCGTTTTGTCTCCTTTTTTGTGCACGGGACGCAGGATGCTAAGGGTTCCAATCATTGGGCATGCATTCTTCTAGCCTAATTGTACTAATCAGCTGGTACAAGCTCCTTACAAGCATCTGACCACCAGTCTTGAATAGTTCGGCTGGTAACACATCGGCACCTGCTTCTTTATTATTCTTCAACCGATTGATTGCTATTCTGACTTCATCTTGGCTAGGTGGTTACACTCTATACCGTCATCTATTACTGGTTCTGGGGTATTCTGTTCACCGCACTATTTGATACCAGAAGTTTTTCAAAACGCCCCTTCCAGATCCTCAGCACGCTGTTTGTATCTGTCACCAGGTTTGCTTCTTCATCTCTACAGGAGGATGTGCCTGCACCAAAGCCTTCGGTTTGGTGTTTTAACCGTTGGCAGCATTTTCGGACTTCATTCTGACTCCTGTACATCTCGATTTGCTCACGCTCACGATTTTCTTGTTCTTTGTTTTTTTCTGAAAATATGTTTCTCCTTTCTCCTTTTCTCTCGATAGTTTTCCATCGCATTACGTGTTGCTACTGTTCACAGGGTTGCCCTATACGCTGCGTTTTTTATACCAGTAGCATTACGACACTCCTGATCGTACCACGGAATTCTTGATGGTGGTTTTTGGTACCCATGTGTTGCTTTTGCTGTAGTTTGTAGGGAGTGGACAATTCTTTGTCATTGTGCTTCTATATTATTATCAGGACAAGGGGTGCTTTCGTCAAGCAGTTGGGTAAATTGAGCGGAGTAGGCCTCGGCTACATGTTGTGTTTGCAGCTTTTCGACGTCGAGTTTCCGTGTTGTATTAGATCGCACCTTTGCTGCAACATTAAGACGGATGCGTACATTGGCTGCCACAAGGTAATGGTCCGAATCGATATTTGCTCCTCGGATCGATCGGACGTATAAAACACTGAATGAGTGCCTTCCGTCTATCACAACATGATCAATTTGATTTCTCGTTACTTGATCCGGAGAGATCCAGGTGGCCTTGTGTATATCGAGATGCTTGAATCTGGTGCTGGTAACTGCCATGTTTTTTGCTGCCGCGAAGTCAATCAACCTCATGCCATTGTCGGATGTTTCTTCATGAAGGCTGAATTTTCCGACGGTGGGGCCAACGATATTTTCCCTTCCGATTTTTGCATTAATATCTCCTAGCAGAATTTTAATGTCATGGCCAGGGCAACGGTCACATGCTGTTTCTAGGCGCTCGTAAAATATGTCCTTGGTCTGTTCATCTTTATCTTCGGTCGGAGCATGGGCGCAAATTAGACTGATGTAAAACAACTTCGCCTTTATACGGATTATAGCAATTCGCTCATCTACTGGAGTGAATCTGGAGACAAGGTATTTTATTCTCGCCAAAGCGAACACTGCGCCTGTTCTGTACAGCGTGCGCACATTCCAAGTGCAGATTCGCAGATCATGGTCCTTTATACGTTTGCGGGGGTCGTCAACATTAGGGGGTTTGGTTTTCTTTTTCTTTGCTTTTTCATAGTAGGTTGGGTTTTCCGATAGTGGACAACTAACCCGACGCCTCAACCCATACATTAAATGATACCTGATTAATAAATGAAAAAATATTTTTTTAAAAACTTCACATATATCCACATCTTGTGTGGGTCCTTTAAAAATATTTTTTTTAAAAATCCACGACTTTTATAGATCCTTAAAAATATTTTTTTAATAATCCCTAAAAATATCCACGCCTTGTATAGATACTTTAGAAATATTCTTTAAATAATCCTTTTTTTTAATATACTACTTGATTAGTTCTTTAAAATTATTTTTTTGAAAACAAAATTGAAACCTGAATGTCATTAAACCTTAACGGTTTGAATCGAACCAAATTGTTTGTTTCCATTTTACCCTGATAATAGGTTGTGCCAACGTAGATATTGGGAACATTTGCGCTTCATTTCAGTTAAATATAGTGGCGCCCTAGTAAAAAACGGAACAATGACAACAACACGACTTGTTTTCCAGTCCAAAGTAAAACTAATGATAATGAATGAATTTAAAGAGACAAGGCAAATAAAGAATGGTTGGATGTCATGGAACACCAGGGCGAAAATAGTGACGACGACGATGATGATGATGGCTCTGGCAATGAGCAGCCATCATGGAAGATGAACCCACCAAACCAGCAGTAATGAAAAAAAAGAAACAATTGCACAATTTCAAGTGAAGAGTTACTGGAAAACAAGCCACCAAACCAACAACAACATCGGGAGCAAGAGCAATGACAACAACAACAACAACAAGCACCACAATTGAAATGACAACAAATTAGTCGCGTGTTTGCCACATGATGAAGATGATAATGAATATGTGTGGCGGTATGAATACGAACGAATACGACTAGGTGGTTGCCTATTTGTCCCGCCATCAAGTCACTCACTCCGTCAGCGAGAACGTCAGTCACTTTGGCTTAATCCATAAAAGCTGTTGCACGTTGCATGCATGCAACTGAGCTGAACTGAACTGAACTTCCAGTAAAGTGGTAACCATGGCGTCAAAGTAATGAATGGTTTTGTGTGACTACTTGACAAAGTACCAGAGTCCAAGTCCGCTGGCTGATCGACAATGTGAAACAACAACAGAGACTTTGGAAACAGTTAACAGTTTTCCGAATAGCAAAACGCCAGCGAAAAACAATGAAGAGAGGAAAAAATCGCTAATAATGGTAATTATGCGAATTTAAGACTAGGCATTAGGCGGACCACATAGTGATACATATTTGAGATTCATCATCGTCGGAACTTCATATAACGGTTATAGAACAAGTTCGGTAAAATTTCAAAGTTTTTAAAACTATGTTTTGAATAGAAAATTTCCCTGATTTCCCTTTTCAATGATTTCTCCTCAAACTTCATTATGTAGCTCCATCGATCCCTTCTCACCCATGGAACAAAAACAAACAGCATTACCATGCTGTCAACTAAATGGCAATGTTGATGATGATGATTAAACAAAAAAGAGTCTAGTTTAATGATCTTCATGATCCAACGTGAGGAGGTGAGTCCGACACTTAGTAGTTGTGTTATGAAAAGCGATGATCATGCTTCCCCTAGCGTATCATGTTAAGGTGTTCTTGAACCTCGTTTTTTCATTATGGACATTTGGCATTTTTTCTTTTAGTAAAAAGACTTACTTGAATAATGGTTACACACGGATGGCTGGACAGATGGATGGACTTTTCAAAAAAATATTTTTATTAAAGCTAATTTACAGTAAAAGGATAACCAATTATATTAAAAGGATTAAAAAAATCAGCGGATTTTTTAAAATTATTTTTAAAAAACTTGGATTTTTTAAGAGACACACTTGGATTTCTCCCGATCGAACAACTAGAAATCAAATCGATCATGTTGTGATAGACGGAAGGCAGTGTTTTAGACGTCCGATAGATCCGGGGAGCGAATATAGATTCGGACCATTACCTCGTGGCAGCCAAGGTACGCACCCGTCTTAATGTAGCAGCAAAGGTGCGATCTAATGTAACACGGAAATTTGACGTCGAAAAGCTGCAAACACTACAGATAGCAGAAGCCTACTCCGCTCAACCTACCCAATTGCTTGACGAAAGGACCCCTTGTCCCGATAATAATATAAAAGCACAATGGCAGAGAATAGCCCACTCCCTAAAAACTGCAGCAAAGACAATACTTGGGTACCAAAGACCACCATCAAGAATTCCGTTGTACGATGAGGAGTGTCGTAATGCTACTGATATGAAAAACGCGGCGTATAGGGCAACCTTGCGGACAGTAGCAACACGTAATGCGATGGAGAAATATAGGGAGAAAAGGAGAAAGGAGAAACAGAGTCAGAATGAAGTTCGAAAATTCTACCAACGGGTAAAACACCAAACCGAAGGCTTTGGTGCAGGCACATCCTCCTGTAGAGATAAATAAGGAAACCTGGTGACAGATACAGACAGCGTGCTGAAAAGGAGAGAGGAGAAACGTATTTTCAGAAAAAAAAGAAGAAAGAACAAGAAAAATGTGAGCGTGAGCAAATCGAGATGTACAGGAGTCAGAATGAAGTCCGAAAATGCTACCAACGGTTAAAATACCAAACCGTAGGCTTTGGTGCAGGCTCATCCTACTGTAGAGATAAAGATGGAAACCTGACAGATACAGACAGCGTGCTGAGGATCTGGAAGGAGCATTTGAAAAACTTCTGGTATCAAATAGTAGCAGTGAAGTGGATACTCCAGAACCAATAATAGATGACGGTATAGAGTGTATACCACTTAGCCAAGATGAAGTCAGAATAGCAATCAATCGGCTGAAGAATAATAAAGCAACAGGTACCGAGGGGTTACAAGCCGAACTATTCAAGACTGGTGGTCAGATGCTGGTAAGGAGCATGCACCAGCTGATTAGTAGTACAATTTGGCTAGAAGAATGCATGCCCACTGATTGGAACCTCAGCATCCTGTGCCACGTGCACATAAAGGAGACAAGACGATATGTGCCAACTATAGAGGAATAATTCTCCGTCCCTTCGCTCATAAAGTGCTATCCAGCGTACTGTGTGAACGACTGAAGCCAATGGTCAATGACATTTTTGGACCATACCAATGTGGCTTCAGACCTGGCAAATCCACCATTGAACAGATTTTCACTCTGCGCCAAATCCTGGAAAAACCCAACGAATAACACATCGACACATTCCACCTATTCGTGGACTATAAAACCACATTCGACAGCTCAATCCGTTCAGGGGTGTATAAAGCCATGTCTACGTTTGGCATTCCTGCAAAATTAATTCGGCTATGCAGAATAACTTTAACAGGCACAAGATCAGCAGTTAAATTCGGAAAAGACCTTTCGTAGCCCTTTAATTCCGAACGAGGATTCAAGCAAGGTGATAGTTTGTCATGTGACCTTTTTTACATCCTGCTAGAAAAGGTCATACGAGAGGCACAATTGAACAGAAATTGGCACTCTGTACACCAAACAACACATATTACTCGGCTACGCCGATGACATCGACATAATGGGTCGAACATTGAGAGCGATAATAACTGCCACCTTTGAACAAATTGAAAAGGAGTCTGCCCAAGTGGGTCTGGCAGTAAACGGTGAGAAGACCAAACTTATGGTATCAACGGGCAAGACGTCCAGTAGACTCGGGCCAACTGTGGAACTTGAGAACTGCAGCTTCGAGGTAGTCAAAGATTTTATATACCTTGATACAGCCATAAATAAAACGAACGACATCAGTTTTGAAATTCGTAGAAGGATGGGGTGATGACCAACAGATGCTACTATGGTCTGAGCAAACAGCTCAAAAGCAAGGCCACCTCCCGCCAGACCAAACTCACACTCTACAAGACGCTGATATTAACCGTGCTGTTATACGTATCTGAAGCATGGGTATTTGCGCAAGCAGATTAGGCAGCTCTTGGAGTGTTTGAGAGAAAAATTCTCCGAAAGATCTATGGGCCGATCTGTGTTGACGGTGAATATCGCCGTCGAATGAACCATGAGTACCGAATGAACCACGTATTGAGCTGCAGTGACTACGTTGGCTAGGTCATGTTGTGAGAATGGATGAAGATGCCCAGCCCAGAAGGCATATAAAAGCGAACCAGCTGATGGTTCACGCAGAAGGGGAAGGCCAAGAATACGTTGGAAAGATCAAGTCGAAGACAACATCGCCGAAAATGGTCTTTCAAATTGGAAAAACTGCGCAAAAGACCGACGCGCCCGGAAATCTTTTCTAAGCTCGGCATATGGAAAAAAGTTCAGTCACAATTTTTTCCTCTCTCCAAGAACTTGAAAAATTTCCTATTTTTCAGAACTTTCGCCTTCTTATTCTGTTGATCTTCTATAATTAGTTGTGGATATTCTGTACACGTTTCATTTATCTGCTTAACATGGACAATACAAAAAACGAAGAACAGCTTCACATCATAGCGTCAGCAATATTCCACCTGTTGGCGTCATCTACTTCATCATCATCATCACCATGGTCAATGTTTTGTTGTCGTCGTCGTCATCATCATTATGAGGAAGAATATTCACTTGATAGTGGCCAATGTTGTTGTTCTTCTTTTGCTTCTCTTAACTCTTTCAATGTTAAGCTTGTTAAGGCTTTATTTTTTTTGTGTGTTATTTTCAATGTTACTGTGACTAAACGTCAGTCTTTCTGTCAATCTAAAGAAAGACGACAAACCACCAGCAGCAGCAGCAGAGAACAACAACAGAAGTAGTTGCAAAATGGCAGGTTGCAAGGTTCGCTGGTCGGACCATCTATCCATCCGTCCATCCAGCTGATTGTTGAAATCAACCTGTTGAACATAGCCAACTACATATCACTTAACGTCATTATGACAATGACAGCGACAATGAAGAAGAAGAATAAGCAGGCGTGCGGCAGGCCAATAAGAAACAACTTTTTTTCATATGAAAAAGGTCCTTTATGGTTTTTTGGTGGAACCTGTTACCCTGTTCGTTGAATCCTGCTCCAAAGTTTTTTTTTGTCCTGGTCCACTGCCAAGAAAAAAAAACAAGCCAACCGAACCGGGGCTCCAATGACACTTTTATTTGATAGTTCCTCACACGCTTTGTCATTGGTGACGAGGACGAGGACGATGTTGTTGTTGATGATGATGGTGGTGGTGACGGTTGATTTGTTTTGTTCTCCTTCATTTGTTTTCTGCTTCCTTCCTTGTTTCAATTTCAATATTTTTTTTTCATTGGAGACACACTCCTTTCTTGGCAGCTTTTAAACTACTGATGGTCCGGTTGTTGTTGTTAAAGGACAGCGGAAATTATTGTTTAACGAACCGGATGCAAGCGGTAAGGTGGCAGCTGATATTAAATTAATTTTTGTTCGCCGTTTTTTTCACTTTAAACCTTTTTTTCATTTTGGCCAAAAAGATAAACGTTTTTTTGTGTTGTTTTTGTTTTTAATTTCAAGTTAATACCGTCGTCGAACCAGTTGTCTTCCATCGCAGCAACCATTATTTCTTGGAGAAAGAGAAATAATCTTCAGACAGACATTTAAGGATTTTTTGACAATGTTGCAATAATCTGCGGAACAGGTTGATTTACTTTCACAAAGCCATAAATCTTCGGGCCGGTGTTCCTCTTCGGCAGATAAATGCGGAAACGATTGTTTCCCAAACATTAAATTAAACAGGGGTTTTCTTATTCTTCTCCTTTTCAAGATTAAGACTTAGATAATGTCCTGAAAAAATAAGAAAAAAACAAAAGATTGTATCAATGAATTTCAATCGTAAATTTTGGAAATTGATTTGGAATATGGGGGAGATTGGATTTTTTTTCAAAAAAAAATTATTTTTTGAATGGCAAATTTTTTTTATACCCAACACAACTATATTGTCAGGGTATTATAGCTTTGTGCAGCCCCAAAAGTTTGTAACGCCGCGAAATATTGGACCCACCTTTAAGTATACCGATCGCCATATCTCGACTAGCTGAATCGATCTAGACATGTGTGTCACTCCGTCCGTCTGTCCATTATAATTTGTAAACACGATAAAGGCCACAGTTATGGACCAATCTTCACGAAATTTTGCATGTAGGATGGGTTCTGGTCAATGAAGACCCCTATTGTTTTTGAAAAAGATCGGTTAATATTTAGGGGATGAAATGGACGAATTTTTGTATGGAGAAGGGGTTCGGGCCAAAGAATAAGAATGCCTTTTTTGATAAAGATCGGTCAATATTTGGCGGGTCAAATGGACCCTGACTTTTGTGTGAAAAATGGCAAAATTTTTATTCTATGGCGTATATATATTTTTTTAAGGCTACAAAAAAGCGTGAATTTTTAAAGAATATTTTTTCAAGGCCTCAAATAATTTATAAAAACTATTTTTTCAAGCCCTCAACAAGGTGTGGATATTTTTAAAGATTTTTTTTCAAAGCTTTTCAAAGGACCAAGAAGGCGTGGATTTTTTAAAGAATATTTTTTTCAAGGACCAACAAGGCGTGGATTTTTTAAAAAATATTTTTTCCAAGGACCACCAAGGCGTGAATATTTTTAAAAAATATTTTTTCCAAGGACCAACAGGGCGTGGATTTTTTAAAGAATATTTTTTCAAGGCCTCAACAAGCCTTGGTTTTATAAAAAATATTTTTTCAAGGCCTCAACAAGGTTTGGATTTTTTAAAGAATATTTTTTCAAAGCTTTTCCAAGGACCAACAAGGCGTGGATGTATAAAGAATATTTTTTCCAAGGACCAATAAGGCGTGGATTTTTTAAGAAAATGTTTTCCAAGGACCAACAAGGCGTGGATTTATTAAAGAAAATTTTTTCCAAGGGCCAACAAGACAAAAAACTAAAAGATCGGGAATTTTTTAGGGAAATAATGCCACAAACTTCTGAAGAAGAAGAAGAATTCTCTTCTATGAGGAAGAGGACCATTGGCTCTTCTATGAAGAATACATTCGGCTCTTCTCTATGGGAGCATACTGTCAGCTCTTCTGTGGTGAAGAACTTCGGCTCTTCTATGATACTTCAGTTGTCCTATAAAAAAGACCTTCCGATTTTCTATGAGGATGAAAACATTCAGATCTCTTTCTCTCCTATGAGAAAGAAAACCTTCAGCTCTTCCAAGACGAGGCAGATTTTGTGTTCTTCTCCTATAAGTAACTCTTTTACTTCTCGGTTTCCCCTCATCAAAATTCTCTTCTTCGTCAAGAAATTTTCAAATCATTCTCAATTAAATGCCATCAAGTTTACTACGTTTTGCCGCCAGCACCTTTCAAATCCATCCATTGGCCAGAAAAAAGAAAACATAACCACTCCATCATCATCACCATCAGCTTCGGCAGGACATCTGTTTCAATTTCCAACAAAACTCACATGTACGCATTCAAAGCTTATTTAACATTTCAAATATGAAATTGTTGTTGCTGTTGTTCGTGGCAGCTTTAATGTTTCATCTTGGTGTTGTTGTAATTGTTGTTGTTTTCTGGTGTTTTTGTTTCACCTCTACAGGTGGCTTTGACTTTGGTTGCTTGGTGTATTCTTCTTTTCTGTTTTTTTGTAGTGTCCAAAAAAATCTGCATATTGCGTTTTGAATAACAGTTGCTGTTCTCTTCAGCCAGCAGCGGCAACATGCCACTGCCACCTTCGTTGTCGAATAAAAGCAACAAAAATAACAAAAATGTATCCCTGCTAACCGGCTGACTTGCTGGCTGGCTGGCTGGCAGTTTATTTAGTTAGTTGACTATGTGTATAAGCTGAATGGCTGGCTGGCAGGCTGGCTGCTGTTTGTTTATGGCCCATAGCCCTAAGCTAAACATAAGCGTGGCTTCTTTTTAACTTTCAGATTTTATATTTTCTGAGTTTTGTTATTCGCATTCGAAATACTAAAAGCATATTTGTTTATGCGTATCCGCAGCGATATGCAATGCGAATGCACATTTTGCATATTCCATGGCATGGTGCGGCAAGGGGCTGTGGCGGGTTAGGGCACCACAAAAATGTTCGATGGGAATTGGAGCAACTGGTCGTTCGTTCCTTTGTTTGTTCGGGTATCCAGAACGATGATAGAGATTTCTTTTTTCTTCCGTCCCATCTGAATTTTTATTCCTGGAGGGCTTTCAGACTTTGATGTACGAGTACAAGCTGTTGCAATCAACGCCAATTGCTAGCCATGATTTATGGCATTGTCAACGCAAAAATGTCAGCAACATAAGTTTTAATTAGTTTGGCAAAATTAGCCCTTTCCTGGGGAGGGGGAGAGAAAATTGTTCTTGATAGGAAGTAATTCTTGATGCGGAGCTTGGTTTTTTATAAAAAAAAATTAAATATATTTCTGTAAGACATAGGAGAAAATAAATATAAAAATATTTGTATATAGAAGAGCAAAGATTTTTTTCAGAGGAAAATTGCGAAAAACAAGGAGAGGAGAAGGCTGTAGGGTTTATCAAATAACATGTGAAAGTTAATGTCTTCTACATAGAAGGGCTGGACGTTATCTCCCCCATAGAATAAGTTTAAAAGCTTAAAGGTATTTTTCCTCATAGAGGAGCTGAAGGATTATTCCTCATAAAACGCCTGCAGGTCTTTATCATCTTCAGGGAAAAGCTGATTGTCTTCTTCCTCATAAAGAAAGAAAAGAGGTAGTAAGGTCCTTCTTCACACTTCATACAATAGCTGGAGATCATCTCTTAGAGGAGTTGAAGGCCTTCTTCCTCTAGTAGATGGTCTAAAAACGTTTTTCATCATAAAAGATCGAAGGTCTTTGTCATTTTCAGCGAAGAGCTCAAGGTCTTCTTCTCCATAGAAGAAGAGCTGAAGCTCTCCATCCTTATTAAAGAAGTACTAAGGACCACTTCTTCACACTTCATAGAATAGCTGGAGGTCTTCTTCCACAAAGAAGAGTTAAAGGAATTTTTCCTCGTATATGATCTGAAAGCCTTTTTCCCTCGTAGAAGGTCTGAAGGCCTTCATCATCTTCAACGAAGAGCTGAAGGTATTTTTCTTCATAGAAGAAGAGCTGAAAAAGCTCATAAAAGAAGGTCCACTTCTTCACACACGGTGAATAATAGCTGAAGTTCTTCTTCATAGAAGGGCAGAGGATTTTCATTGTCATAACAGGACTGATGGTATTCTTCCTCATATCTGAAGGTCTTCTTTTTAATAGAAGAGACGAAGGCCTTCTTCATAGCTGAATATCTGATTCATAGAAGAGCTGAAGGACTTCTTACGAATAGACGAAATGAAGTTATTCTTCCAAATAGAAGAACTGAAGGTCTTCTTCCTCGTAGAAGAGGAGCCGAAGATCTTCTTCCCCATTGAGGATCTGAAGGACTTCTTCCGAATAGAAGAGCTGAAGATAATATTTATCATAGAAGACATGAAGTTTTTAACCTCATAGATGAGCAGAAGATCTTATGTATATATCTGTCTCTCCTGGCCCTTCTGCTCTTTTATAACTGAAGGTTCTATATATAGCTGACGGCTCTCTGAAATTTTGCACAAACATTGCTAGTACTCCTAGGATGTTTGGTATTGCAAATGGAGGCTACACCATATAACGATAGCCCCAATATTCGGTATTCTAGAGATTTTGGACACAATAGCTATAATTTGGTATTTTAGGTTCTCATAGTATATCACATCGCCGTACAAAAATCATCAATATTGAGCCAAATTTCAGGATAGCTCCCATATAACGGTACTCCCGAATACACACAATTGCACACAACCGTACCAAAAATTATCAATTTTAACCCAAGTCTCAGGGAAGTCCCCATATAACTATACATCCCAATATTCGGTATTTTAAGGATTTGCGACGCGTTTTCCAACCGAATTTGCCTGTAATTTGGTATTTTGGGTTCTCATAGCGGTACGATACATGACATGAGCTTTCTTATAGGAGCCCCATTAATTTTAGATATTTGATTGTTATCCTCACGATGGAGGTTATAACAAATTCGACCGGGTCGAACTTAACATCGTATTTACTTGTTTTCTCTTAAGCTTTCTCGAACATTCCGAGGCCAGAGACTGCCATCAGATCATCTATAGAAGACTCCCTTCCGCACGTCTTCAGAGGACTCCCTTCCGATCGTCTACAGAAGACTCCCTTCAGCTCGTGTATAGAGACTCCCTTCAGGCTCGTCTAAAGAGACTCCCTTCAGGATCGTCTATAGAGATTCACATCATTCTCGTCTATAGGGACTCCCTTCAGGCTCGTCTATAGAGACTCCCATCAGCTCGTATAAAGAGACTCCCTTCATCTCGTCTAAAGAGACTCTCTTCAGCTCACCTATAGAGGTATCCTTCAGTTCGGCTCCCTTCAACATTTCTATATAAAAATCTCCCTGGCCTTTAGTGCGTATTAATAGACTCCTATTATAGAAATGCTGAGTAGCATTTTCCCTTTAGAACATTTGCTGAATATCTCATATTTTTTATGAAAAAGTTTTTAATCTGCCCAGTCTTTAAGTTTGCCACTCATTAACCTTACCAACAATGTCTGGTCAGATGGATGGACGGATGGGTTGACTGCCAGCTTCGGCAACCAATTGTCTGGAAACCATGGAGGGGGGCATCGATCATCATCGAACGATTGGTGTTGCTTAGATATATTGAACACAAATGAATTGATGCCACAACAACAGCAACAAAAACACACTTCATATAAAGAAGAAGAAGCTTCTTCGAAGGCAAAAAAGTCTGCAAATAACCCAACCAACAACCGTATGTTTAACCAAAAACAAAAATTGGGGTCATGTACGCAGCAAAGTTGAAGACAACGTTGTCGAATCAGGCTATGTGGACACCGGGCAACAACAACAACAATTGGCAACAGCATCATCTTCATCTGTCTCTATTGTTTTTGTTGTTGCTACAATGATGCGTGCTGTTTGGTGCACAGGTTGCTGCTGCGTGATGTAGTGTTCTTCGGTAGAGGTAAATGATGTTGTTGTTGTTGTCGTCGCTTTTTAGGTGTTTTCGGGGGGAAACCTGCTGCATGCATCACGTAAAAAATATTAAAAACTGTTGCGTACGTGTTGGATATCCCGAAAAAAGCACGACAAGTACACACGTCTCTCCACCGCATCTCTCTGGGTGTTCATGTAAGTGCGTTTCTTCCAATAGGCCAAACAAAAAAAAGACACACATACACACTCTGTGAGGCAAACTGCTGGACACTGCAAATTCTGCTTTTTTACTGAAGCAGCAACAACAACACCACCATCAAAAACATGTATAATAAATTTGAGTTATGCTTAAATCATCCAATGAAAACTGACAAAAAACCCCGACGAAGAAGAAGAAGAAACACCAACAACCCAAAAAAAAAACACGAACAGAAAAAAATCCACAGAACATCTTTCACTTTGGCCGAAAAGACATGGCAAAAACATGGTAACATCACAGAAATACACACACACAAACACATAAGTAATTTCATTTAATTTTTTCTTTTGCAGCTTGGTATTTTTATTAAACAGCCAGCCGCCTAAGCTTTTTGGCCAAAGAAATCCACACACGAAAAGAAAAAAAAAATCGCCCGGCCACAAGCAAAGCTGAAGATGAAGCCATTGCACTTTGTAACATTTGGTGTTTCGTTGGTGGTTTGGACATTGCTTGTTAACTGCTGCGTCAATGAAAAAACCCCAAAAAGAAAAAAAAGAACAACAGAAGACCCTCTGCATCAATAGCATCTTCTTCGATGGCGGCGGCGACAGCAACAGCTTATCTGACACCGAGGATAATGATAATGAGTCTTCTCCTATAGTCTCAGTGTTTCAAAGACTTTTTTGCAAAACAAAAGTTTTGTTCGGTTACATTTCAAATTTAAGAACCTTGGACAAGATGAGGGTCACTACAAGTACTACAAATAAGCCGAACAGAAAGTATATATACAAATCTTCAATATCCTGTATCATCCAACAACTTTTCTATAGAAAACTGTGCCATTCAGCAACTTTTCTATAGAAAACTGTGCCATTCAGCAACTTTTCTATAGAAAACTGTGCCATTCAGCAACTTTTCTATAGAAAACTACGCTATTCAGCAACTTTTCTACAGAAAACTGTGCCATTCAGCAACTTTTCTATAGAAAACTGTGCCATTCAGCAACTTTTCTATAGAAAACTGTGCCATTCAGCAGCTTTTCTATAGAAAACTGTGCCATTCAGCAACTTTTCTATAGAAAACTGTGCCATTCAGCAACTTTTCTATAGAAAACTGTGCCATTCAGCAACTTTTCTATAGAAAACTGTGCCATTCAGCAACTTTTCTATAGAAAACTGTGCCATTCAGCAACTTTTCTATAGAAAACTGTGCCATTCAGCAACTTTTCTATAGAAAACTGTGCCATTCAGCAACTTTTCTATAGAAAACTGTGTCATTCAGCAACTTTTCTATAGAAAACTAAGCTACTCAGCAACTTTTCTATAGAAAACTAAGCTACTCAGCAACTTTTCTATAGAAAACTAAGCTACTCAGCAACTTTTCTATAGAAAACTAAGCTACTCAGCAACTTTTCTATAGAAAACTAAGCTACTCAGCAACTTTTATATAGCAAACTATGCCATTCAGCAACTTTTCTATAGAAAACTGTGCCATTCAGCAACTTTTCTATAGAAAACTGTGCCATTCAGCAACTTTTCTATAGAAAACTGTGCCATTTAGCAACTTTTCTATAGAAAACTGTGTCATTCAGCAACTTTTCTATAGAAAACTATACCATTCAGTAGCTTTTCTATAGAAAACTATGCTATTCAGCAACTTTTCTATAAAAAACTGTGCCATTCAGCAACTTTTCTATCAAAAACTGTGCCATTCAGCAACTATTCTATCAAAAACTGTGTCATTCAGCAAGTTTTCTATAGAAAACTGTGTCATAAAGCAAGTTTTCTATAGAAAACTGTGCCATTCAGCAAGTTTTCTATAGAAAACTGTGTCATTCAGTAAGTTTTCTATAGAAAACTGTGCCATTCAGCAAGTTTTCTATAGAAAACTGTGCCATTCAGCAAGTTTTCTATAGAAAACTGTGCCATTCAGCAAGTTTTCTATAAAAAACTGTGCCATTCAGCAAGTTTTCTATAGAAAACTGTGCCATTCAGCAACTTTTCTATAGAAAACTGTGCCATTCAGCAACTTGTCTATAGAAAACTGTGCCATTCAGCAACTTTTCTATAGAAAACTGTGCCATTCAGCAACTTGTCTATAGAAAACTGTGCCATTCAGCAACTTTTCTATATAAAACTGTGCCATTCAGCAACTTTTCTATATAAAACTGTGCCATTCAGCAACTTTTCTATATAAAACTGTGCCATTCAGCAACTTTTCTATAGAAAACTGTGCCATTCAGCAACTTTTCTATAGAAAACTGTGCCATTCAGCAACTTTTCTATAGAAAACTGTGCCATTCAGCAACTTTTCTATAGAAAACTGTGCCATTCAGCAACTTTTCTATAGAAAACTGTGCCATTCAGCAACTTTTCTATAGAAAACTGTGCCATTCAGCAACTTTTCTATAGAAAACTGTGCCATTCAGCAACTTTTCTATAGAAAACTGTGCCATTCAGCAACTTTTCTATAGAAAACTGTGCCATTCAGCAACTTTTCTACAGAAAACTGTGCCATTCAGCAACTTTTCTATAGAAAACTGTGCCATTCAGCAACTTTTCTATAGAAAACTGTGCCATTCAGCAACTTTTCTATAGAAAACTGTGCCATTCAGCAACTTTTCTATAAAAAACTGTGCCATTCAGCAACTTTTCTATAAAAAAGTTTGCCATTCAGCAACTTTTCTATAGAAAAGTGTGCCATTCAGCAACTTTTCTATAGAAAAGTGTGACATTCAGCAACTTTTCTATAGAAAAGTGTGCCATTCAGCAACTTTTCTATAGAAAACTGTGCCATTCAGCAACTTTTCTATAGAAAACTGTGCCATTCAGCAACTTTTCTATAGAAAACTGTGCCATTCAGCAACTTTT
Source organism: Musca vetustissima (assembly GCF_032173495.1). Taxonomy (NCBI): domain Eukaryota; kingdom Metazoa; phylum Arthropoda; class Insecta; order Diptera; family Muscidae; genus Musca; species Musca vetustissima. Next base: position 72,680 of record NW_026888330.1, read on the forward strand.
CTATAGAAAACTGTGCCATTCAGCAACTTTTCTGTAGAAAACTGTGCCATTCAGCAACTTTTCTATAGAAAACTGTGCCATTCAGCAACTTTTCTATAGAAAACTGTGCCATTCAGCAACTTTTCTATAGAAAACTGTGCCATTCAGCAACTTTTCTATAGAAAACTGTGCCATTCAGCAACTTTTCTATAGAAAACTGTGCCATTCAGCAACTTTTCTATAGAAAACTGTGCCATTCAGCAACTTTTCTGTAGAAAATAAACAGTTTAGCTCGTCTATAGAGACTCCCTTTAGTTCATCTATAGAGACTCCCTTTAGTTCGTCTATAGAGACTCCCTTCAGGCTCGTCTATAGAGTCTTTTCAGGCTCATCTATAGAGACTCCCTTCAGGCTCGTCTATAGAGAGTCCCTTCAGGCTCGTCTATAGAGACTCCCTCATGCTCGTCTATAGAGACTCCCTCAGGCTCGTCTATAGAGACTGCCTCAGGCTCTTCTACTCCCTTCAGCTCGTCTATAGAGACCCCCTCAGGCTCGTCTATAAATACCATACTGCACTTCAGCTCCAATGATTTTCTGATCTTCAGCCTGTGCCATACGGCAACTTTTCTATAGAAAACTACGCTGTTCAGCAACTTTTATATACAAAATTAGACTATTCAGCAACCGTTCTATGGAAATCCACGTCTCGTCTATATAGACTCACTTGTCTACTTAGACCCATTGGCCCTCCAGCATGCCTATTCACACCTTCTGAGCTGTAGTTCGTCTTCCTCAACTTCAGACCAAATGCAAAGACTTCCCTCGTCTTATTCAACTTCAGGTCATCTATAGAGACTCACTGAACTTCAGCTCGTCCTTGGAGATACCCTGAAGCTCGTCTTTAGAGACTCCATTCAGTCCGTCTATAGGGGTGGGCTATAAAAACTACCCGATTCACCAAAATGGGTGGGGCGGTAATGGATTACAAAATATAGAATATGGACCCAAAAAGTAACATATGTCATCCTTTATAACACAAGACGCGTGGCTTGTTCACATATGTTTTCCTTACTCTTCATAAAAAACATAGATTTTTTCTCCAACAACCCAATGACCACAAAACATAAGATCCAAAATCCAGCTCCAGCTACAGAATCCTTTTAAGCTGCAACATTATAATCAACTTTTTGTCATCTTCAGTTTTTTGTTGTTGTTACGTCGTTTTTCTGTTGTTTTTGTTTTTGGCCAATCACCACAACCTGTTGCCCATGCCGGAGCTTAATCACACACTTATGTGCAAACTAACTAAACTTGCACGCCACTCAACAACAACAACAACGATGACGACGACATAGTCAAAGTGTCACACGCAGCCATTGACAGGCAGGCAGGCGAACAGCGAACAAGCGGAGAAGTACATCATGGCATGCCACCACACGTGAGGTTCACAAATGTCTCCGGGTTTTTTTCTGTTTCTTTGTTGTTTTTGTTTTTTGTCTAAACTTCGTTAGGTTTTTTTGGGGAGGTGTTTTGATGCGGCACAAAAACAAAACAACAACAAAAACTAAGCATAAGTTTATTAACTTGAAATAATGAACTTGCATTGCCATTTCCATTCTTCATCCGTTGGACTTGAAGTTTTGGTTTGGTTTTTAGAGAAAACACCAGCTCCAGTTTATTTTTAGTTTATATATATATATATGCGGGTCTGATTATCAAAGTTCTTTGTATGGGGAGGGGTGGTACAAACCCTATGCCCCTATTGTTTGCTAGACCTCCATTAATTTCGTATTCCATAAAAAATAAAAGTTTCTTTTTATCGATCATGGCTAAAAGGTGAGGTAAATTTGGTGGCCAGAATTTATAGAAAAAAACGAAGGTCATGGAATTGTTGTAAAAAAACCTAGAAGCCACAAACGAAAGGACCACGAAGAGTTTATATATAAGACCAACATGGCCAGACAATCGTTAGAGCTGAAGGGCATTATGGCCTTTATTGACAAGCTGAATCTTATGGAAGCTCATGGAGTCTTCATATAAGAACTGAAGCTCAGTGGGTATTTATAGACGAGCTGCAGATTAGTCGAACTACACAGTCAAACTAAGGTTCATAACGTCTTTATAGACAAGCTGAAATTCTTGGAGACCTTTAAAAGACCTCAAGCTTACGGAATAATTCAGGGAGTGTTTATTGACAATATAAAGACAGTACCTATATACGAACAGAACAGATCTCTATAGATGAGCCTGAAGGGAGTCCCTATAGACGAGCTGAAGGGAGTCTCTATAGAAGAGCTGAACGGAGTCTTTATAGACGTGCTGAAGGCAGTCTCAATAGACGAGCTGAAGGAAGTCTCTATAGACGGACTGAAGGAGTTTCTTTAGATGAAGGACGCTTTTATAGACGAGCAGAAGGCTGTCTCTATAGACGAGCTGAAGCAGGGAGTCTCTATAGACGAACTGAAGCAGGGAGTCTCTATAGACGAGCTGAAGCAGGGAGTCTCTATAGACGAACCTGAAGGGAGTCTCCATTGACGAGCCTGAAGGGAGTCTCTATTGACGAGGCTGAAGTGAGTCTCTGTAGACGAACTGAAGAGAGTCTCTATAGACGAGCTGATCGGAGTCTCTATATAGACGAACTGAAGGCAATCTCTATAGACGAGCCTGAAGGGAGTCTCTATAGACGAGCTGAAGGGAGTCTCTATAGACGAGCTGAAGGGAGTCTCTATAGACGAGCTGAAGGGAGTCTCTATAGACGAGCTGAAGGGAGTCTCTATAGACGAGCTGAAGGGAGTCTCTATAGACGAGCTGAAGCGAGTCTCTATAGACGAGCTGAAGGGAGTCTCTATAGACGAGCCTGAAGGGAGTCTCTATAGACGAGCCTGAAGGGAGTCTCTATAGACGAGCCTGAAGGGAGTCTCTATAGACGAGCCTGAAGGGAGTCTCTATAGACGAGCCTGAAGGGAGTCTCTATAGACGAGCCTGAAGGGAGTCTCTATAGACGAGCCTGAAGGGAGTCTCTATAGACGAGCCTGAAGGGAGTCTCTATAGACGAGCTGAAGCGAGTCTCTATAGAAGAGCCTGAGGGGAATCTATATAGAAGAGCCTGAAGGGAGTCTCTATAGACGAGCTGAAGCAGGGAGTCTCTATAGACGAGCTGAAGCAGGGAGTCTCTATAGACGAGCTGAAGCAGGGAGTCTCTATAGACGAGCTGAAGCAGGGAGTCTCTATAGACGAGCTGAAGCAGGGAGTCTCTATAGACGAGCTGAAGCAGGGAGTCTCTATAGACGAGCTGAAGCGAGTCTCTATAGAAGAGCCTGAGGGGAATCTATATAGAAGAGCCTGAAGGGAGTCTCTATAAATGAGCTGAAGCAGGGAGTCTCTATAGACGAGCTGAAGCAGGGAGTCTCTATAGACGAGCTGAAGCAGGGAGTCTCTATAGACGAGCTGAAGCAGGGAGTCTCTATAAAAGAGCAGAAGGGAGTCACAGTTTTGTATAGAAAACTTGCTGAATGGCACAGTTTTCTATAGAAAACTTGTGGAATGGCATGATTTTTTATAGAAAACTTGCTGAATAGATTAGTTTTCTATAAAAATGTTGACGAATAGCATAGTTTTCTATATAAATGTTGCTGAATAGCTTAGTTTTCTATAGAAAAGTTGCTTATTTTTTATAGAAATGTTGCTGAATAGCTTTGTTTTCTATAGAAATGTTGCTGAATAGCATAGTTTTCTATAGAAAAGTTGCTGAATAGCACAGTTTTCTATAGAAAAGTTGCTGAATAGCACAGCTTTCTATAGAAAAGTTGCTGAATAGCACAGCTTTCTATAGAACAGTTGCTGAATGGCACAGTTTTCTATAGAAAAGTTGCTGAATGGCACAGTTTTCTATAGAAAAGTTGCTGAATGGCACAGTTTTCTATAGAAAAGTTGCTGAATGGCACAGTTTTCTATAGAAAAGTTGCTGAATGGCACAGTTTTCTATAGAAAAGTTGCTGAATGGCACAGTTTTCTATAGAAAAGTTGCTGAATAGCTCACTTTTCTATAGAAAAGTTTCTGAATAGCTCACTTTTCTATAGAAAAGTTTCTGAATAGCTCACTTTTCTATAGAAAAGTTGCTAAATAGCTCACTTTTCTATAGAAAAGTTGCTGAATAGCTCACTTTTCTATAGAAAAGTTGCTGAATAACTCACTTTTCTATAGAAAAGTTGCTGAATAGCTCACTTTTCTATAGAAAAGTTGCTGAATAGCTCACTTTTCTATAGAAAAGTTGCTGAATAGCTCACTTTTCTATAGAAATGTTGCTGAATAGCTCACTGTTCTTTAGAAATTTGCTGAATAGCTCACTTTTCTATAGAAATGTAGCTGAATAGCTCACTTTTCTATAGAAAAGTTGCTGAATAGCTCACTTTTCTATAGAAAAGTTGCTGAATAGCTCACTTTTCTATAGTAAAGTGAGTGAATAGCTTAGTTTTCTATAGTAAAGTGAGTGAATAGCTTAGTTTTCTATACAAAAGTAGCTGAATAGCTTACTTTCCAACAAAAAAGTTGCTGAATAGAGTAGTTTTCTGTAGACAAGTCGCGGAATAACTAGGTATTTGCTTAATTTTCTGTAGAAAAGTTGCTGAATAGCCCAGTTTTGTACAGAAACGTCGCTGAAAAGCTTGGTTTCCATTAGGCAAATTGCTGAATAGCCACATTATCCATAAAAAATTATAAAATATGGTAGATTGTTCCTTTTTTTAATCTAATTCCACTCTCCATCTGTGCTCCCCTTATTCCCACACCAAAAATATCCTCTCGAGGGAAATCCTTACTTCCGTGTTTTTTCGTGCCCTTTTTTAATAATTTTTTTCTCACGTTCGTTATCTTCGCGGAAACACCTACAACAAATCTGCTTCATATAATTTCCATCATGCACCTGATTTACTTCCGCATCCTTAACAAGGAGCACTCAAAACGAAAAAAATTCCCACACATACAATTCGAATGGAAAACAACAACATATTGAGGCTCAACAAGGACGCGATGCACCCTCAAAAACGAAATCAATCTATAAATCAAATACAAATCAAGTGAAACCCAAAATGGAAATACAAACACACAACCTGTTATACTCGACAGACAAAAATACAAAAAAAAGGATGAAATATCCTTAACCTGCTGTTGTTGAGGCTCAACATAAAAACAAAACATATGTAGATTGCTTATGATTCCTGATTTACTACACTTCCGTTCCCAGGACATGCCAAGAAGAAGGAGGACTCAAAAACACACACAAACAAATGACGATCGTTGAAATTTGTGGGTAGATAGTAGCGCATAAATAAAGTAGCCAAAATCTTAATGGGAAAAATCACATTCAAATGATTAGCCCAGAAAAGGATAATCAAGGATAATGGTTTGGAAAACAATATCACAGTATGGCCATGATAACGGGCTCAACATATGTTCGATACTTTGGATTTATTGTTGAGCAGTTTTTTTTCACACGCTCATTGAGCCAATGCAAAATGGGAAGAAGAAGTAGTAGAAAAAATCCCACAGTATTTGAACAAAAAATCAGCAAGGACTCCCACAAAACTACCCAAGAAAAAAAAACTGCCGAGACACCTCTCAACAACTAGCATCTGCTGGCACAAGTATTTTTCTATGACCAGCCAGCCAGTGGATTATTCTACAAAATATGCAACAATTTTTGTTGTTCTTGTTTTTTTTTTGTTCTACCAAAGAATCCTGGGAAAATTTACCATGCAACACCTTTCCCTAGAAACAAGTACAAGGAGTTCAGTTTTCACAAGGATTCTTTAATAGTTTTCTTCGTTGTTTTTTCATTGTCTTGGAGATTTTCCCATCGTTCTGTAACAAATCATGGCAGCAGAACAAAAATGTACCTGCTGTTGTGTTCAATGCACATTGAGTCCTTTTTTTGGGTTCTAGTGTCCTTGTGGGAAATTTTTATTTCTTTGCATGTGAGTGAGCCTGTGTGTGTGTGCGTTTCTATCCTCTTCATGGTGTTGATAACAGCAAGTGTCACAGATTTTCCGTCTGTTCACCAAAACTATGGTTGTAAGATGGTGTGTGTGTGAGAGTGAGTGTGTGTGTGTGCCTGCGTATGCATACCTTTACAACATTTGCATTCCTTCAACCGGATTTTGGTGCACATCATAATTTTCACATAGCCATTTCTCACCGGCTGAGGCTGAGAAAACGGAAAACCTAGTTGTGTGGGAAGATTTTTCCTCAATATTTTATTTGCTATCTGCCATGTAGAAAAGGACATCCTTTACACAAGGATATGGAAAACATCCAGGGTGGATGGAAATATGGAAGTCATAGATGATGGGAATATTTTTTAGCATTCACCTGCTGCTCTAGATTCGTGAGAGATATCAAATTCCTTCAACGGAAAGAAATCACTTGCTGAATAATGGAATTGATATTAGAAAACAAATTTAATCCTAATATTTTTTGAAAACAGCACATCCCGTTTTTCTTTGAGAATTTTTTCTTTAAGGACCTCATACCTCATTTTTGCGAAATTCGCAAAACATCAAAAAAGGATTTGTACCTGCAGCAGCTAACTACCTGTTTCCGCGAAAATAACAATGCCACACACAAAGCGATTTTCTTTAAAATATATTTTTCAATGACACAATATTCTATAGAAAATAGTATTCAATGGCTTAATTTTCTATATAAAATTTGCTGAACAGTTGAAGGACCTAATAAAGAACAAAATTTGTAATAGAAAAATAATCAAAGGACCTTTCGTGGAAAGAAAACTTCTTAAGAAGGTCTTTGTACGATATCTTAGTGGTGTCCTGCCTCTAAGGAATTTTTCCAAGGAGAGAACAGTTGATCCTTTGAAAGCGGGATTTACAGACGAGCTGACGGCTCTTCTATATAAAGATTCCTTGAAAAAAGTTGCTGAATGGTATATTTTCTATTGATAATGATATTTTCTATATGAAAATTTTGTAGAAATGTCGTTGATAAGCGTGGTTTACTCTAGAGAGTTGCTGAATAACAGATTTTGCTATTAAAAATAGATTATTGTTGCTAAAGAGCACGGTTTTCTATAGAAAAGTTGCTGAATGGCACAGTTTTCTGTAGGAAAGTTGCTAAATGGCACAGTTTTCTATAGAAAAGTTGCTGAATGGCACAGTTTTCTATAGAAAAGTTGCTGAATGGCAAAGTTTTCTATAGAAAAGTTGCTGAATGGCACAGTTTTCTATAGAAAAGTTGCTGAATAGCATAGTTTTCTATAGAAAAGTTGCTGAATAGCATAGTTTTCTATAGAAAAGTTGCTGAATAGCGTAGTTTTCTATAGAAAAGTTGCTGAATAGCGTAGTTTTCTATAGAATAGTTGCTGAATAGCCTAATTTTTTATAGAAAAGTTGCTGAATAGCGTAGTTTTCTATAGAAAAGTTGCTGAATAGCGTAGTTTTCTATAGAAAAGTTGCTGAATGGCACAGTTTTCTATAGAAAAGTTGCTAAATGGCACAGTTTTCTAGTAAAAGTTCCGAAATAGCACAGTTTTCTATAGCAGGCGTATGCCAAAAAGCCAGAACAACAAAATGTTAAAGTAGAGCCTTTTTGTTTGAAAAATGCGCTAAAACCCTCTCAAAATTGCAAAGCTCTATGTAAAATATGATTTTAACTGACAGATGGGCATTGCAAAATCGATATAGAATTTTATTCCGATCAAGGATGTATATGAGGAGTCTCAGGTGAAAAATTCGATGTATTGCACAGGGAATGACAAATTTAATCTACACTCCACTTTATAGTAGATGTCGGATCTTCAATGACGGAAGGAGCCCCTACCTCTTCTTTGAGTGAAGAAGACCTTCTATGGGAAAGAATAACTTCTGCAATTCTATGGGAGATGAAGACCTTCAGCTCTTGTATTAAGAAGACCTAAAACTTCTATAAAGAATAATATTCACGTCTGTCATGAAAATGAAGACCTTCAGCTAAACTATGGGGAGAATAACCTTTGTTCTTCATGAGGAATAATGCCTTCAACTTTTCTATAGGAGAAGAAGACTTTCAGCTCTTCTATGGCTAAAGGATACATTCAGCTCCAGGACCCGGATTAGTTTGTTTTATAAAATATTTGTTTTTAATAAAATCTCAACATTCTATAGAAGAGAACGACGATCATAGCGAATAAGAAATCAATAATATACTAAATAAAAATAATTATCTCCGGAGAAAAGACTAAACAAATACGTAACAAACACATCCCCTTTAAAGCCCCCGATTCTACTGGCCTATTTATTCAGCTTTAATTGATTTTTTATTCAAATGACACATTTTTTGCCAAACAGATAACTGGAAGGGGATTGCTCTTTTTGTTTTGTTTTTCGATTTCATTCGTTTTGCTTTGGCAAATTTTTGCATAGCGTGCTAAATACCACCCCTACCCCCATTTGGTATTCTTTCCATATTCTCTAATATGTCCTCGAGCATAATTGCCCACTTTTATGTGTTTAATCCTTTATAGCGCGTACATCATCATCGTCGTCATCAGCGTCATCGAGTGTAACAGGACGAAAAAAAAAACGTTTGCGCTTTGGCACATATACTCGTATAAGGAATAAAGTATGCAAAACAGGAGCTAGAAGGAATAAAACAAATCAAAAACACAGCACAACAAAAAAAGGGTTGATTACGATTAACCCTAAACAGGAAATGCCGAACAATAGAGTCTGATTTTTTTTTTAATTTTTTTCTTCTTCAACACATAAACTCTCGCTACGAAGGATTTAAATTCCAATGTTCGTTGTTGTCGTGAATGTGACGAAACAAAAAAAAATAAATACATATAATGAATCATATTCATTGAATCATTTGTTGTCTTGCAGGAGGTTTTTTTTGTTGTATTGTCCCCCTCCCCCCTCGCCATACATTCATTCATTTTGATTTATAACAAAAAGGAAAAGCAACGAATAACAATAAATAAATAATAAACAAGCAATTTGCATGTCCTTTTGTGTGGCGAAAGGATTTATCGACGAACACACGTGCAGATCTAATTTTGGCGCCAAAAAAATATTTGATTTGCGCCAAATTTCTTTACAGATATTAACCAAAGGGGACAAATCATGTTGTGTTTCTTGAAAAAGATCTATTGCAGAATTTTCCCTTCAGTTCAGCTATGAGTAAAGAAGTCCTCCCGCTCTTCTATGGGGAAAAATTACCTTAGACTCATTTATGAGGGAATAAGATCTTCGGCTTTTCTACCTTGTCTCCCCACCATTCAAATATGAAGACTAAATAAGGAAAGACGACCATCGAATCTTCTATGAAGGAAGAAGAAGCACTTCATGTTCTCTATGAACGAAAATACCTTTAGTTCTTCAATGGAGTAAGAAGACCTTCAGCACTTCTATGAACAAGAAGATATTCAGATTTTCTATGAAGATGACTTGCAATTAAACTATCAGCAAAGAACACTTTTTACTTTTCTATGAGGAAGAAGACTTTCAGCTCTTCTATTAGGGAATAAGACCACCGAATCTTCTATGAAGGAAGAAGAAGGACTTCAGTTCCTCTATGAACGAAAAGACCTTTAGCACTTCAATGGGGGAAGAACACCTTCAGTACTTCTATAAAGAAGAAGAAGACCATCAGATTTTCTATGAAGATGACTATCAGGAAATAAAATCTAGAAGAAAACCTTGAGCTCTTCTTTGGGAGAAGAGGACCTTCAGTTTATGTCTATACGGAAGAAGACCTTCAGTTCTTGTTTGGGAGAAGAAGACCTTCAGTTTTTCTATGGAAAAAGAAAACATTCAGCTCTTCTATGGGAAAAAAGACCTTCGGCTCTCCTATGCAAAATAAGACCTTCAGCTCTTCGACCTTCAGCTCTTCGATGAGGGAAGAAGACCTTCAGCTTTTCTATTGGAGAAGAAAACCTTCAGAAGGCCTTCAGCTCTTTTATGAAGAAGAATACCTTCATGGGGGAAGAATACTTTAAGCTCTTTTAGGAGGGAAGAAGACGTCAAGCTCTTCTATAAGTGAAGAAGACTTTCAGCTATGTGGCAAGAAGACCTTCAGGTCTTCTATGTGAGAAGAAAACCTTTAGCTCTTCTTTGGGAGAAGAAGGCCTTCAGCTCTTCTATGGCGAAGAAGAAGACCTTCAGTCCTTCTTTGGGAAAATAAGGCCTTCAGCTCTTCTATGGAAGAAGTCCTTCAGCTCTTCTATGAAAGAAGTCCTTCAGCTCTTCAATGGAAGAAGTCCTTCAGCTTTTCTATGGAAGAAGTCCTTCAGCTCATCTATAGCTCATATATAGAAGACCTTCAGCTCTTATATATAAGAACTTCAGCTCTTCTTTGGGAGAAGAAGACCTTCAGCTCTTCTATGGAAGAAGTCCTTCAGCTCTTCTATGGAAGAATCCTTCAGCTCTTCTATGGATGAAGTCCTTCAGCTCTTCTATGGAAGAAGTCCTTCAGCTCTTCTATGGATGAAGTCCTTCAGCTCTTCTATAGAAGACCTTCAGCTCATCTATAGAAGACCTTCAGCTCATCTATAGAAGACCTTCAGCTCATCTATAGAAGACCTTCAGCTCATCTATAGAAGACCTTCAGCTCATCTATAGAAGACCTTCAGCTCTTCTATAGTAGACCTTCAGCTCATCTATAGAAGACCTTCAGCTCATCTATAGAAGACCTTCAGCTCATCTATAGAAGACCTTCAGCTCATCTATAGAAGACCTTCAGCTCATCTATAGAAGACCTTCAGCTCATCTATAGAAGACCTTCAGCTCATCTATAGAAGACCTTCAGCTCATCTATAGAAGACCTTCAGCTCATCTATAGAAGACCTTCAGCTCTTCTATAGTAGACCTTCAGCTCATCTATAGAAGACCTTCAGCTCATCTATAGAAGACCTTCAGCTCATCTATAGAAGACCTTCAGCTCATCTATAGAAGACCTTCAGCTCATCTATAGAAGACCTTCAGCTCATCTATAGAAGACCTTAAGCTCATCTGTAGAAGACCTTCAGATCTGCAGATCCTCTATGAGGAAAGAAGGCCTTAAGCTCTGATATGGAAGAAGAAGGCATTCGGTTCTTCTATGCGGAAGAAGATTTCAGCTTTTCTATGAGGAAGAAGACCATCAGTTCTTTTATGAGGAAGAAGAACTTCGGCTCGTCTAAAAAAAGACCTTCAGCTCTTCTATAAAGAAGATCTTCGGCTCTTCTATAAAGAAGACATTCGGCTCTTCTGTAAAAAAATACTTTGCTTAAAAATCTTCCTCAAATATTAAATTTATCTGTGTTTCCTCGCTTTCCATTGAATTTCCTTTAAAATTGCTTTTCAGGGTCATATTCTTAACCAGGAAATCATCATTGATCATATTTTTTATTATCCTTTCCAAAGTAAATAATAAAAAAAAATCGAAGAAAAAAAAAACTAAATCACACTCCAGGATACAAAACACAGCGATGAAGAAGAAGCAAACAAATATCAAGGAAACGTGTGTTTAACGCGAGCTCTGCTCCGGTCGGTTATAAATCGTGGGAATTTCTAGGAAATCCTTGGATCTTAACTTCCGTTTGGTATTCTGCCAAGCCAAAGCCCTAAGAAATCTTAGATAAAAGCATTGGCAAGCAGAGCTAAACTATTTGGTGCCAAACACGAGAACGAAGGAGGCAGCCAACCAACCTTATCCTTATTTGCACTTGGAGTTTACTTCCGGTAAATGTTTGTATTTCACATGAGGACGCTACTCGAAGGCGACGGCAGCAAAGTAGCAGCGATGCTGCCAAACCATACCAATCCACTTGTACACAAGGCAAACATTTATCATTTGATATTTTGTTGTTGTTGCTGCTGCTGTCGTGGGTTTTTTCCGAACCAGCCTCTTGGCAAGGAAGTAAAAGCTGTTTATGTCCTTAGTCGCCTTGAAAGAAGTCCTTAAGGTTCGAGCAGTGTCCATCGTGTTGTTGTTCTTATTTTTTTAATGGTTGTTTATGTCGTTCAAGTGCGTTTCGTTTTTTGTTGTTTTTGTCCTTTTTTTTGGAGTACTTGGTGTGCGTTGAAGTGTTTTCATGTGGACGACTGCTGCTGCTGTTGTTGTCGCTGCGACTGCAAACCGATATGCAGCAGGTTGTTTTTATTTCCTTTTTTCCAATTCCTGTTTTCGTTATGATTTCAGTTCGGCTTCGGGTTTGGTTTTTTTCCTTCTTCATACAACTCTCTTAAGTGTGTCCATGTCGATGTTTCTGGTCTTGTGGACATTTCCGCTTATGCCTGGTTTGTTGTTGCTTTTTTTACTCGTTTGAAATTGAAAACAGGATTTGCAAAGGAAAGTAGTTTTTTTTCTTGCATACACTTGCCGCAAAGGATGCTTGCAGAAGGTGTATTCCTTAATAAAATTACGAAGGATTTGGCAGAAAGGACAACCAATTTTGTACGTAAACCAGTGACCAGTTATAAATGGATTTATATGGAATCGCCTTTATGCCTGGGAAATAATCGCGTTTTTTGATTTCAATGTCTTCAAAATAAAAGAAGAAGAAACTAAAATTCCTGGAATTCCCTCAAAGGATATTTGTTTCTGAACTGCGTTTCATGGAATTCCGGAAGGAAGTTTCAAACTTATTTTTGGGAAGTAAGTTAATAAAAAGAAGATATTTTCTCACACAAAAATATGGAATACTTTGGAAATAAAATGAAGCTCAAAAGAAGAAATCTTTTGAATCGGATAAAAATCCGATTCATAAAATAAATACGCATAGAAATAATAAAATATTCAAAGGTCTTCTTCGCCTTAGACAAGGCGAACAAGGACTTTTTGTAGAAAGCTAAAGTCAGAAACATAAGGTATGCTTCTTCAGACCTTCAGAAGAAGAAGAAGAAGCCAAATGTCTTCCTTCTCATAGAAAAACTTAAGATCCTCTGCTTTATTAAAGAGCTGAAAGACTTCTTATGAGAGCAGAAAGTCTTATTATTCTTAGTCCTGATTCTAGTATCTTAGCTTCGTCTCGAAACTGAAAGTCTTTTCTTAGACTAGAAGACTAGAAAGTTAGATCTAGAAGATCTGAAGATGTTATTCAACAACTGAATGTATAGAGAATAATCAGAAAATCTTCTTTCCACATAGATTTTCTGAAGGCCTTTCTCATAGATGAGTTAAAGGTATTCTTCTCCATAGAAGAGCAGAAGATTTTCTTCTTCTTAGAAAATCTGCAGGTTTTCTTCTTTATAGAAGATAGCTGAATATCTTTTTCCTCATAGAAAAACTGGCTGTCTTCTTTCTCATGGAAGAGCTGAAGGTCTGCATTTTCATATGGAATAGAATAACTGAAGATCTTATTCCTCATTTGAGAACTGAGCTGCTTCCTCATAGAAGCACTGAAGTTGTTCTTCTTCATAGAAGGCTGAAGGTTTTTTTTTCCTCCTAGAGCTGATGTTATTCTCTTTAGTAGAAGAGGTGAAAATTGTCTTCCTTACAGTTGAGGTATTCTGGCTTGCAGAAGATGTAGATCATCTTCCCATAGAATATCTGACGATCATGTTCCTCATTTAAGAGCTGAGCTGCTCCCTCATAGAACCACTGACGGTATTCTTCTTCATAGACACGCTGAAGGTTTTCTTCCTCCTAGAGCCGATGTTATTCTTTTTAATAGAAGATATGAAGATTGTCTTCCTTATAGCAGGGCTGATTATCTATTCCCTCACAGAAAAGTTCAGGGTTTCTTCTTCATTGAATAGTTGAGATATTCTAGTTTGTAGAAGAGGTAGAGTTTTTCTTTAAAAAATAGCTGAATTTCTTCTTCCTCATAAAAGATCCGATGGTATTCCTAGAATACCAGAAGGTCAGCTTCTTCATAAAAGAACTGGAGAACTTCTCAGCCATAGAAAAACTGAAAATGGAGTAATTTTTGTGTGAACCGCTATGCGGTTTACTGACTGAATATCCCCGGACAACTTTATAGAAGACCACAAGGTATTCTTCTACATGACAAGAAGTTTTCGTAGAAAACCAATCAAACTTATTTTAGAATACTTTAGAAGGCCTTCTCATAGAAGTGAAGGGTATTCCATATAAAACCAAAGTAGCTGCTTATAGAACGTAGATATGATATTACTGATATTGAGGACCATGCGGCCTTCTTGTAAAAGAATACCAAAATATCTTATAGAATACCATCGAAGTTTCATTTATAATATCGCCGAATCTTGTTCTAGAAGATCGTAAAATCCTCTGACCTCTTCAGAATAATTGAAGACCACAAGTTCTTCTTATAAAATACGACTTTTTTCTATTAGAAGAGTCATCTTATAGAAATGTTTTATGTCTTCAAGGTCCGACAGACCTCCGTCCCTCTTTATACAAGACCATAAGAACTTGTTATAAAAGAATACCGGAATTTCTTATAGTAGGCTACAAAATCTTCTTCTAGAATGCCCAAGGAACTTATTACAGAATATCACAAGGTCTTATCCTCCAGGGTATTCGAATTGATGGCCAGAATATAATTTTATAGAAAGACCAGCAAGAGTTTTTATAGATGATCTGAAGTTTTTCATAAAGAAGTGTGACAGAGTTCTTCTTATAGAAGAGCAGCAATAAGTGTTCCTATAGTGGACAACAATATTTTACTAAAGAAGAGCAGGTTGAATGGAATTCTTTTAGAAGCTCAGAAGACATTTTCCGTGGGGACCTGTAACTCTTCTTTTGGAAGGCTGAAGGGTCTTCTTCAGAAGGTTTCCTATAGTGAAACAGAATACAATGAACTATCGATAATGTGAACATACAATACAGTGAACTCTCGATAAAGCGAATTAATTAAAGTCAGGATAGTTCATATTTTCGAATTTGTTCTCATTATCGATTCGACCAGCTTATTTACCGCAAATTCCCTGATTTTTTTCAATACTTTAATGCCAGTTTGAGTGTACACATTATCGAGAGTTCACCGTACTTTCATAAAGAAGAACGAAAGGTGTTTTTAAGTGGGACGTAAGGACTTATTTTAGAAATTCCGAACATCCTAAGTGAGCAGGATGCAGAGACTTCTTATCTATCACATGGAGATTTTATTTCTGCATGATATAATAAAAGTTCGCTATATTTCCGAACGATTTTTCAAACCTCCAAAGATACATATTTTGAATTATTTACAGGGATGATATTTCTTATATTCTTAGGAACTAATTTTCTCCAAGCTAGATTGGGTATGTTTTTTAATACTTTGGCCAAATCATATTTTTCGAATATCGATTAATATTTTCCTATTAATAATGAACCTAATTTCCAAATTACTGAGAATATTTTTTACGAAAAATGTTTTTTGTTTCAAAAAAGCTATTTTTATTTTCCATCGAAAATTTGTAAACAGGTTCCTTAATTTTCACTACGACTATTTATATTTTATTTATGCTATTATTTTTAACTTTCTAACATGCCTGAAATGTATTGAAATCTGGCCTCTTAAGGCTAAAATGTCCTCAATATTCAATGATTTTTTAGACATATTTCAAAATATTCGTTTAGAAATTTTTGTATCCATAAATTGTGTTCAGTAACCATCCAAATTGGCTTGCAAATTATGATACAGTCTTGACATAATTCAGTACTTGAATATTATCTTGCACATCAATATTTGCTGAAATTCTCATATCAGCATTATTTTTCTAATTTTTCATAATTTCACAAATTTTTTTAATAAAATATCCATTTCACAAAAATGTGTGCTTCAAAAATTTCGTTAATCCTCGTAAAAAATTTGGGAGACATCTTCCATCCATCAATCATCGCGATACGCTCTCACCGTCCTGCCTCAAACAACATCAAATAGAAATGCTGCTTGTAAAATGCAACACAAAACTCCTACAATTGTCATATGAAGGAACAAAAACAAAACAACAACAAAAACTCTAACCTCCCTCAACATAAAATACACAACAAATCCCTCCAAATTGAGTGAATTTCCACAATTTCCCCTTTTCTAATGAAAAATGCAGTGGCACTACTACAATTCATTTTATGTGTGGGTCCTTTAAGGAGAAAGTAGAGTTCAGAGTTTATTTTCTTTTTGAAAATAAATAGGGGAAATTTCCCAAGCAAAGGAAGAAATGAGTTTCTTTGCACCACAAAAAAGGAACAATTGTTGGTGCACTCAAAAAAACACACCAAAATTCATTTTTGGTGGTAACAACAACAACGACAGTATGACAAAAAATCACCTAGCACAATAGACAGACAACAACAATTACAAATGTAAAATAGTACCGGCTTTATTGTTTTTGTTTTTTCTTTCTGCCTTTCCATCCACAAATGCAAACGAACGAACGAATTCATTTCCTCCTTGCTGTTCAGGCAAAAACACACAGAAATGAATACCATCCACAAACAATCGGTTTCACAGAGAGAGGGAGAGACTAAATTTGTTTAGGAAGAGAGTGAATTTTAAGATAGAGGAGAAAAATGGTGTTGCCACTTGATTGTTTGATGAGGAATATTAGAATTTTAATTAGGGGACATTTTTAAATAAAAATATATGAAGATGTAACAAAAAATGATACTGTTTTTATTTTTTAAAGAAGACAACTAATAAGAAATTTATATTATTCAAACAATATATAATATAGTTTCAAAAATTACAGCTAATTACATCTAAAAAAATGCATATATCCACAGTATAATCTAGAAGATCATAAAAACAATAATCGGAAACATATAGATTATATACTAGAGTTTATCCAGGTCAGTTTTTTTTCCAAACACACAATTTTCAAAAGAAATCATAAAAGTATTCACATATTTTTTTTAAACTACGGTGTTTTATATGAGACGATTGTAGAACATGTTTTAATGACTATTTATAAAAAAAAGTTCCAGATAATAGGATTGTTTTAAAATACTACAATGTATTGTATCATATATATATATATATATATATAATGACTTTTTATGTACCATATATATAAACTTAAACATTTTTGTTTTCTAAAATTTATCGTAAAATTTCCTAAAGATTATATTATTGATGTTCACCTGGTTAGCCAAGACCTATTTCTCATAAACTTTATTTCAAATTAGAATTAGTCAATTATAGATATAATAAACAAATATTTATGTTTAACTAGAGACAAATTTATGTAATATATGTTGTTTTAAATGAGTTAAAAAAGTCGGATAAAAAACCACGCATTGATTTTAGTATGTCTAAAGAAATTTTTAAATCAATTTTGTAAGAAATATTTCTTTGAATAAATATAGAATAGGTTATTTATTTTGACAATTAGCTATATTATCTTAATCTAAGGATATTGAGTTCCATTGGCTGAATAAAAAAATAAATAAACATTTTGTATTCCGATTGAATTTTGTTTAAATGTAGAGATGAACCTTTAGGGTTACTTCAACAGAAAAACTCTGGTTATAAAAAGAATTCTGCAAATTTATAAAAACAAATGATTGGACCTCATATCAATTAGAAAATAAAATATTTTCAAAAATATTTTCAAAAAAAAATAATAGTTTTGTCAATTTTTGAAAATATTTCTTAAGAGATAAACGTATTAAAGATAAAACTTTATATAAATACTTTCTTGGGAAAATTTTCAGATTTTTTTAAACTAATATTACATTATTTTAAATTCATTTCATCAGAGCCTACTATTATTTTTTGAGAGCATCTATTTGATTTTTTCTTTGTTTAACATTTCCAAAATCGAATTCTAGGTAATTTTTATAAAAAGCTATATATAGATTGAAATATTTCTTTAAAATCCATGAAATATGTGTTCTTATTCTGGGGTTTTGCTATGGAAAAGACTATTTAAGTTGCATTTAAGTATGTTTTTTAATTATCTTCAATTTAAAATTACTTTCAAAGAGAATAATTTCAAAACTATAATTATAGTATTTATTTAATAAAGAAATAGTTCAAGAATATCTTTCCAAGAAAGTAATTCATATTAACATTTTTTTTTTAAATAAAAATTATTATAGGAAAAATTTTTTATTACAGTATTCAGATTTTACAGAAATATTTTTTCGTTGGAAAACATATTTGCAAATGTATATGATATTTCGAAAACGTGTTCCTAATTACTTCAAAGAATTTGGATCTTTAGCAAAGTTGAAAATTTCTATATTATCATTTACTAAAAGATTTGGAGTATTTTAGATTTATCCATGGCGTAATTACACAAGGTAGTCTCATTTGAGAATTTTATGATGGCAAAACATTTTAATTTGAAACTCATCTATCAAATTGAAATAATATGAAAAAAAATTTTAAATTTTGTGTAGGTCGATGCATATTTTCAATAAATTATACAAAATATATTTTATAAAGCTGAATATTGCTCTAATCAAATACCTTGGGTATTAGTATTACTTTTGCAATGCTATAGTAAATTAAATAAATGTATGTAATAGATAGAAAATTAAGCTATAACAATAAAATACGAGTTTTTAAAAAGTAAAAGTAATTGTTCTATTTTGAAACGAAAGACTGTGTAAATTTATTATATATGTAGAAAAATATGAGATTTAAAATAAATAGTAGGACTTTTTACTTTTCATTTCCTAATTTTTCACCATAACATTTAATTTTTTTATCCGCTGGATACTAGTAGGGAACATGTAAGTAATTTAATATTTTCGTAACTATAGAAAATGTTCAATATTTTTTTAATTACAAAATAAAATATTATACAAAATGAAAATATTTTTTTTTATAAATTAAAGAAAAATTCCAGATATATGAAAAACAGAAATAATTTACTATAATATTTTATAAATAATATTAATACCCAAAGTATTTGATTAGAATGAAAATCTAAATCCTATTCTTCGCAGTATTACTTGTAATCGTAATAGTAAATTTCCTGTAAATTTTATTTAGCAAAAATTGAAATTATTTATTTTAATAGCCTTCATAAATAGATGCATATATGACAAAATTTTCTATAGGAATATTGAAGGAAAATCTATGTTCGAAAGCATGACATAATTACAGAAGGTAGTCTCATTTCAGAAATATATAATGGGAACCCTTTTTAATGTGGAATTCAGATATCAATTTCAAATAAAATGAAAAATTAATTCCATAAAATTTTATGTATGTTGGTTGGTATATTTTCAATCAATTAAAAAACTATATATTTTTCAAAAGCTGAGCATTGCTCTCAAGATTTAACCATGGTTGTTACATCCTTTATAAGTTTTATAGGCAGGGAACTTCAAAATATTTATAAAAATAAATTATTTAGCATTTTTTGCCACTGAACAAATGATATTCGTACATTTCGAAGGCAGATATTTTCATTTAAATTTTGAAAGCCGAATACTGTCAAAGGCAAATTTATGAAAAGATTGGAAATGGTTCGAAAAAATAAATTTAGATTTGGAATTCATTTACTTCAGTTTTTATTAGAAAATAAAAAATTCCTAATTTTTAAACATTGTTTATGATTATAAAATATTATAGTTGGTAGCAGTTGCCTTGTTAATTAAATATTAGCAAAACTGCACTGTTCCATATATATTTTTAAATAGATTTGTTAGAAGTTAAAATACTAATACTTGATTTTTAGAGTTTAGATTCCAATAAATTAAATCTTTACAAATGTTGTACTGTAATTCCGTATATATTTTTCTTTAGTATAAAATTGATATTTTTAGTATATTTTTAAAAATAAAAATATGAATACCTGATTTTTAGAAATCATTGCTATTTTAATGATCTTAACGTCAAGGTTTTCATATGAAAAGAAAATCGAAAATTCGTCACACTTTTTTCAAATGATAGTCCTTTACAACAACAAATTAAAAAGAAACAGGTAGCCTATTTTCTCTACTAAGGATAATATTGAGACACCTGTAAGCAGAAACAAATATCAGACTCTATGCAATAGATTTTTTTGTAAAAATAAATTTACTCAAACCTATGCAAAAAATAATATTATTCCATAAAATTATGTTGGTTTTTTCAAACTGTGTTTTTTTTTACAAAAATATTGAAATTTCTCAAGATTTATTGATACTATACTATTTGTTCTAAAGAGATTTTCATTGGAAAATCATAAATTTGTCACAGTTTTTCTTTTTTGTATCTTAAAATAGTCCATATACTAAAGGCCTTGATTTTCAAAGGAATATTCTATTTTTTTACTACACTACAGGTGCCTTGAGTCCTTTTTTCATACGAAAAACAATTTACTTTTACTCAAACCATGCAAAATTCCAATATTCCTTTACCAAAAGAAATTCCCTTTTTCCCCTTTTGTACAATGGCAACGCCATTGCGAGCATAAATTCACACAATCCACAATGAGAAACTCAAACCATCCAAGAGATGCATAGAGAACACAAACAACATTTGAGAACACCATCAGTTCCACTCAGAGATTACAGAGGTAAGGCAAAATGAAAACATCTGCTCCCAATACAAATACAAGTTACTACTCAATAACGCATTGTTGTTTGTTTGATTACCTCTCTCTCGCACTCTCGCTCTCTGTGTATGTTTGGAAATGAGTAGGGGTGGGTGTGTGTGTTCGTTGGCTTGCCTGTGCATAAGGCTTGCTTACCATCGTGAACAATGAATGAATGAGCGCATCACTGTGTGTTGTTGTTGCTGCTGTTGTAATGCATTCATGAGGGACAACAAGGCAAAAGAAGAAGAACGACGAGCCACCACCACCACCATCACACCGAAAAACATGTTTAACATTTTATTACGGCCGAGCAGCGTTCGCAGAACTTCATTAAGCGTCAGTTTCAAATTGTAGCTTGAGTGGTAAACGTCGTCGGGTCGTGAAACCACCGTGAAGCAAACAAAACTAACTACAATAATATAACTTGAAATTTATTTTAAGAGAAAAATACAAGAAGAAGCATTTGTTGTAATTTACAATAAAAAAAAATTGAAATATAAATTGCACGACATAAAGTTTGAAAATAAACAAAAAAAGTGAAATATTAAAAAAAAAGAAAATTATTTGAAAGAAATTTATAAAAAATAAAGAACTGAATTGAATGAAAGTTTGAAAAAAATTAAGAACTGTTAAAAAATTATAAAACACATTCCTTTGAAAAATAATAGTATTGAAAAAAAGTTATTAAAAAAATAATAATAAACATTTTAATTAAACAAAAAACGTGTTTCTTAAGAAAAGTTTTGACAATTTATTGAGAAGAAAAAAATAGATTTTGGTTTTTTTGCAATACCGTTACTTTTGCATACCAACTCTAACAAATAACAACAACAACAAAACCACCAACAAAAAAGAAAATAAATGTCAAAAACCATGTGCCGTCTGAAAAAGAAATAACGTGACAAATTTTTTTTTGCGTACGATTTTTACGTCGTCGTTCAATAATTTTTACGCTACTACAATTTTTTTTTTATAACAAACAAACAAAAATCATCGAATAGAAAATGAAGAATTTTAAAGAAATTTTATAAAACCAGATAAAAATTAATTTATAATTTCTTTTATCGAAAGAAAAAAAGAAAATTAATTTCTTTTTTTTTAACGACGGAGTGTTGAAACAACAAAACGGATTCTTAAAAAAAAATTGAGAACGAAAAAAATTGAAAATCGAAAAAAACACCTACCTCCTACCCTACACCAACGAAAAGCGTTTGTGTTTGCTTTTCCCATAACTTCAGCGAGATCAGCAGTCTTTTAGAAAAACAAGGATTACCAAAGTTTTTCTAAACATCATCAGAAGCAGTAAAAAAGCAAACTTCATACGCTCTCCTGGAAAATAAAAAAACACCTCCAAATTTCAAAATGCATTGGATTAAATTATTATTAGCTGCCTTTTTGGTGCTATCCCTTATTATTCATGAGGTAAGTTTCGAAATCCCAAAAAAAAAAAAAAAATCCTAAAATTTTGGAAAACTTCCAATTTTTTGTTACCAAAAACATCATCGATCATTATTTCGTTCCACCACCCCCTCTATTGTTTTAGGAGAAACGAAGAGAGGGTGCTTCCTTTGCAACAATTAACCGGAAACACATGTCTTAAATAGGGTTTTCATTACTAGAATAATGGACCGGGCAAAAAAATCTACCTGTCACGGCGAGTAAAAAAATTACCAAAAAACTCCCCCAAAAAGGTTTTTTTTTTTTTTTTGGTAGAAATAACCAAAAACAAAAAATATCACAACCGGGGGAAATCGAAGTTGTGATATTTTTAAGAAATAAAAATTGGAAAAATTGAAATAGAAAATTTCAAACTCTATTTTGAAAAATTCACAAATATGTTCAAAATTTCATTCATTTTTCTAAAATTTCTATTGAAGATTTGAAAAATAAAAATTATCAAAAAATTTGAAAATTTTCACAATTTTTTTTTTATATTAAAAAATTGTATTTCAACATTTTCCCTGGTATTTTTATTTTTTTTTCATATTTGAAGAAAATATTGTTTTTGGTCTTCCTTCAAGCTGCTTTTCAAAACTTTTTTCACTTCATATGCCACTCAAAAAACAATTTTTTCTTAAAGGCAATTTTCTGCTTCTTTCCTTGAATAAGAAGAAGCATCAGCAAAAACATCTGCTTTTTACTTAATTTGTTAATGATATAAGCTGGTTGTTTTTGTTGTTGTTTCTGCTTGTCAGGCTCTTTGCGTAGGTCAACATGATCGGCAATGCCTGTTTATATTTTTTTTTGGCTTAAAGTAAGTCAAACTCTTTGGGGCCCATAAAAAATGTAAAAAGAAAAAAAAAACATTTGCATGTGTTGTTGCCTTGGCTCCACAGACGGTTGGCTTGGCTTGCTGGTGGTAAGGCAGGCAGGCAGGCTGATGATGAGGATGATTCTTAAAAGCCCTGTGTCGGCCTCCTGTTGCAAACGAAATATGTGTGTATTTTTTCTTCATGGCACTTAATTGTTGCAGGTCTTTTATCTTGTTGTCCTCTCTGGTACGCACATTTCATACTTCAAAAAATATCTCCTGCGGTCTTATATCACGTTTGGTTTTTTGTACTTCTACATAGCAGCTGGAACCTTAACTTGTCACACTCAAGAAAAAAAACAGGCATGACATGTAGTTTAAATTTAAATTATATTTTGACATAAGTAGGCAAAAAATTAACAACAGATGTTTTCCTTCAATTTTTTCTCTAAAAAAGAGCTCAAAACTTTTTTACAGTTATCTGAAAAAAATATTTGTGCTAGAATTGAAATAATTTTTTTCTACTTGAATTTTTCTAATTAAATCTCATAATCATAATTTTTCTTCTTCTGGTTTTTTTTTTCTTCCATGGCTTAATTTCACATAACTGTGGTGTGTGTTGCCATTGTTGTTATAAATTATTAATGTAAACTTCATATGTGTGGCAGGTAGCTTAGCTTCGCCCGTCCCTCCTCTTTGAATTTATTTGTTAGAGTTATTTTTTAATTCAACCTGTCACAAGTGTTGAATTTTTTTCTTCATCTTCTTCTTTGTTACAACTACCTCATTAATTGTTGTTTTTTCTTCTTCTTGTTGTTTTTCTTTCATGGCAAAAAATGAAAAATATTATTATAATCAAAGAACTGGTAATGCTAAGGTTGAGTGATTTTTTCTTTTATTTTTTTGCACGACTTTTCTTTGGTAAAGGAAAATAAACAGTATTTTTTAAATACAGAAAAATTCAATTTTTACTTTGTTTTGATGTTTATATGGCTCAAATATTCAACATTTTTAATCCAAAAAAATATTCTTTTTTTATAAAAAAAAATATTTCCTCAAACTTTTCGTTTGAATTTTAATTTTTTTTTCCATTTTTGGTTTTTCTAATTTCTATTTTTTCCCCAGTTTTTTTTAATAATTTTCCATATTTTTCCTCATTTTTTTATTACCATAAAATCCCCCTTAATTGATATTTTTACCCTACCACCAAAAAATGCATTGCATTTCCTCTTCAATAGATAACACCTAACACAATCCCACCATATTACTACAACAACTACTCTCAAATCAATTACATTTTCTCTTCTGCCACACACACACACACATTATATCGGTTCTCTGTTATGTTCATTTACAGAACACTGTTCAATATATATGTCTTCTTTCCATCCACAATTCATTAACGAAATATTTGTTGTTATGGTGGCAACAAGAAGAAGAGGTATTTGTTGTTGTTATTTTATTTTTAAAGCTTTGTGTGTGCTTAAGCCAGCCAAGCCAAGTCAGCCAGCCAGCAGCGCAATATGATGATATTGAGGAGTTAGAGCAACAAGCAACAGGCAAAATGTGTATGACTGGCTGTGTGCTGCTTGGATCACTTTTGTTAGTTGGTATGTCTGTCTGTCCTGTCTTACTGGCTGGCTGGCTGTCTGTCGTTTCTTTGTTGC